>NC_091065.1:111639077-111942431 GCF_000393655.2 Nicotiana sylvestris
GGAAAAGAGAAAGGCGATAGCCGATCTCACCGCCAATCTCCTCAACACCATTAATGAAGTAGACAAAGCGGAGGGTGAAGACATAATACCAAATACCTCTCCCAGGCGAAACAACTCGCCTCCACCTCCCGACAACATTACGAGCTCGCACGGAAAGGGAACGTCTACGTCCACGACAAAAGAGGCACAACCAGTAGTGAAAAAGTTACTTAAGACATTCTTTACAAATACGCTAACCGGCTTCCTCGACAAGCCTGCTCGGAGGTCGAATAGGGAAGACATAAGAGCTGGTGTCGCATCAACAGCTGAAGAGCAGCACGCTCCCCCCGTATAAGGTATTACTCAGAATGTTATCGATGCAGGTAATGATACCCTCACAACTATTATGAGGAAAATGGAGGAGATGGAGAACAAGAACAAAATGCTCTGTAGCCAAATGAAAGAGCACCAAGAAAGGGTAGACAAAATACCAGGTGACCCAAAACTTCTACCAAAAAGAGACGCCGCTCGGTTTGTCGAGCAACCATATAGCGACGAGGCTGCACCATACGCCATACAAAAAAACCTTTAAAATGCCACCATACTTGAAAATATATGACGACACGACGGACCTGGAGGATCATGTGACCCACTATGTCACTGCAGTAAAAGGCAACATCCTCGCAAAAGAACAAGTATTATCCATATTGCTAAAGAAGTTTAGAGAGACCCTAACCGCCGGAGCCCTAACTTGGTATTTACAGTTACTTGCGTTCTCCATAGAAACGTTTGCGGAAATGGAAGACAAGTTCGTCACCGCCCATGCCGGAGCCAAAAAAGCAGAGGCGAGGGTGAATGACATATTCACCATTAAGCAATCTCCTAGCGAAAGGCTCAGGGACTTCCTCATCCGGTTCAACCGTGTAAGAATGACCCTTCCAAATATATCTGAAGGAATGGCGGTAGCCGCTCTCAAGAATAGGCTAAGTAGAAGTGGGTTGTGGGCGACCAAAAAGTTGCTGAGCCAACTCATGAAATACCATCCAACCACTTAGGATGAGATACACAACTCCTATTGTGCCGAGGTAAGAGCCGACAAAGACGATCTCAACGGACCTACCCAACGTCTGACCTCGGTCCAAATGGAGTCTAAGAAAGACCCGAGAAATGACAGCAGAAGCGATCTAGCAGGATCCCGACCTAATAGAGAAAGACATCAACCTTATGTCAGAGGCACCTTCATTCCGCCTCCACGCCAGATAAAGGTCCATCCAAGCCGTGAATGGGAGTTTACTGAAATGAAAGAGGTATGCCCCCCTTATTATCAGCTCACAATTTTTGTGTTTCCCCCCTCAGAAATAGTCTACGCACTGGAGAAACTCGTCCTAAAGGTAAAATGGCCACAGAAGATGAAACTCGACCCGAGCACCAGAAAGTCAAATTCCCTCTGCGAATTCCACCAGTAACGGGGTCATAGAACCGAGGACTCCATCGCCCTTAGACAAGAAGTCATGAACATGCTTCACCAAGGGCACCTGAAAGAGTTGATAAGTGATCGTGGGAGGGCCAACTTCGCCCGAGGGCGAGAACAACACTAGGGGCCACCCAAACCACCTTCCCTAGTTCGAACCATTCAAATGATCATTGAAGGAGGCGACGATGCATCTATCAATAGCGTGAAGTTTACCACCACCCAAAAACTCAAGCGGTCGATCACCCACCTAGTATGGCAAACTCGAAGAAAGTATCATCTTCGATAAGTCAGATACCCACGGTTTGGTTTTCCCACACTATGATGCCCTTGTCATTACTTTATGTGTTTTTGATACTGATGTAAGACGTATTATGGTCGATGATGGAAGCGGCGGGTGCATCATCCATCCTCGAGTTCTCACCCAAATGAAGCTCGAGAACAAGATAGTGCCACGTTGCATCACACTAACAGGTTATAACAATATAGTTGAGCAGACATCTAGAGAAATCACACTGCACGTCCTGGCCGGTGGCGTCACTTTGGAGACCACGTTCTACATCATGGACCAGGATACGTCGTATAATGCCATCATAGGCCAACCGTGGATACACACCATGAAAGACGTCCCTTCCAGCTTATACCAAGTCATTAAATTTCCCACCCCCTAGGAAGTATTTTTCATACAGGGAGAGCAACGCACGACCTGAGAATGTTACACTAGACATACACCCAACAATTGAAAGGTAAGGCCGAGGAAGCATAGCAATTAACAAAGTCGGGGTCAGACGGCGACAAAAGGAAAGACGTCATCAAAGACCCTGAAATCACAGAAGTCACAGGGTCAATCGTAGAGGACCTCGACCCTATCCAATTAGACGATGACGATCACAACAAGAAAGCTTTCATCGTCCATAAGCTCCAAGATCCAGGTAAATTTCACCAATTCTTAAAAGTAACATAGACCTATTTGCTTTTTCCCATGCAGACATGCCAGGTATCCCGAAGGAGATAGAAACTCACAAGTTGAATGTCGACCCATTTTACCCCCAGTAAGGCAGATTAGGCGAAAGTTCAACTCTACAATAAATAACGCAGTTCGTGAGGAAGTCGAAAACATTGTTAGTGAACGGTTTTATCGGAGAATCGAAGTACCATCAGTGGGTCGCCAATGTGGTCATGGTGAAAAAGAAGAACGGTAAGTGGCGGATGTGCGTAGACTTCACAGATCTGAACAAAACTTGCCTAAAAGACTCGTTCTCGCTGCCTCACATTGACCAACTCATCAACGCTACAGTCGGGCACGAACTACTGAGCTTTTTGGATGCTTACTCGGGCTACAACCAAATCCTCATGGAGGAGGAGGACCAAGAAAAAACCACCTTATCACCCATTAGGGGACATACGGCTACAGGGTGATGCAGTTCAGGTTAAAAAATGCGGGGGCAATGTACCAGAGTCTAGTGACCAAAATGTTCAAAGATCAAGTCGGCAAGACCATGGAAGTATATATAGATGACATGTTGGTCAAGTCAAAAAGAAAGGAAGACCATTTCGACCACCTGTGGGAAGCCTTCGACATACTCAGAAGGTACGACATGAAATTAAACCCCGAAAAATATGCTTTCGGCATGACATCTGGAAAATTCCTCGATTTCTTGGTATCACAACGAAACATCGAGGTCAATCCCGACCAAACCAAGGCCATAGAAGGAATCCTAGAAAATCTAATCAGCAAAAAGCAAGTGCAAAAGCTGACCAGCCGGATAACCGCCCTATCAAGATTCATCTCGCGGTCCTCTGATAGGTGCCAGAAATTTGTTGGCATGCTAAAAAAGGATAACGGACTCCAATGGAATTCCGAGTGCGTCAACGTCATAAAAGAACTAAAGGTCTACCTGTCTTTGCCACTGTTGCTCACTAAGGCAGAACCCGGAGAGCGCCTCCTTGTCTACTTGGTCGTGTCCGACATCGTAGTAAGTGTAGCCTTGGTATGAGAAAATAAAGATACGCAATCTCCGATCTATTACATCAGTAAAACTTTGGTCGACGCTGAAACGAGGTACCCCCACCTTGAGAAGTTAGCTCTGGCCCTGGTCGTAGCTTCACGAAAGCTTAGACCTTATTTATAGTGCCACCCCATCTCGTTGGTCATGACTTTTACTTTAAGGAGTATCCTGTACAAACCCAAATTGTCGGGCGGATTGGCCAAGTGCGCCATAGAGCTGGGCAAGCACGATATAACCTATCAGCTGCAAAAAATGATAAAGTCGCAAGTTCTTGCCGACTTCGTCACCGACTTTAGTGTGAAGATAATGTCCGAAGTCGATAGGGAAACCGCCAGCACTTCCGCCAAAATACACAACCAATGGGTTTTGTATATCGATGGTGCTTCTAACGTATCAGGATCTGGATTGGGACTCATGTTCGAGGTCCCAACATGAGAAATGGTTTGCCGGTCCATACGATGCCCTGATATGACTAACAATGAGGTCAAGTATGAGGTCGTGATTGCAGGGTTAAAGTTGGCACTAAAGTACAGAGCACGGGGAGTCATCCTTCGATGTGACTCGCAACTCGTTGTCAACCAAGTCACAGGGACTTTCCAAATTAAGGAGCAACGGCTCCAAAAATACCAGGCCAAAATTTGCAAACTACTACCCGAGTTCGATGAATGTTAGCTCGACCAAATACCCCGAGAACAGAACATCAAAGCGGACGACCTCACCAAACTGGCAGCGGCCACCAAAAGCATAACCGGAGAGGGGGACGTGGTCACTCTCCTCCATTCATCAATAGACCAAATCGAGGTACGATCTATAAACCTGATTTGGGACTAGCGCAATCGTATTATCTCATACTTGCAGGATGGAGTGCTCCCACCCGATAAAAAAGAAGCCAAGAAGCTTCGAATGCAGGCGGCTAGGTACAACATTATCAATAACGACTTGTACAAAAGAACGTTTGGTGGCCCCCTAACAAAGTTCTTAGGACCAAATCAAATACAGTGCGTCCTCAAAGAAGTACACGAAGGCCACTACGGAGCTCACACCGGCAACCGAGTTCTCGTCAGATGCCTCATACGAGCAGGTTACTATGGCCCACGATGAAAAAGGAGGCTGCCACTTTGTCAAAAGGTGTGAGCAATGCCAAAAATACGCCCCCATGATTCACCAAGCGGGCTAGCACCTTCATTCAGTCACCTTGCCCTAGCCTTTCATCAAATGAAGAATGGACATCGTCGGACCCGTCCCATCGGGACGGGGTATTGTACGATTTTTTTAGTTTTAACTGACTATTTCTCCAAGTGTGTAGAAGCAGGTGCATTCGCCTAAATAGGAGAGCAAGAAGTAATCACATTCATATGGAGAAACATTATCTGCTACTTCGGTATCCCCAAAGAAATCAGTTGCGATAGTGGTCCCCAGTTCACTGGAAAAAAGACCGTCGAGTTCTTCGAAAAATGGAACATCAAAAGAATACTCTCCACTCCATATCATCCCGCAGGCAACGGTCAGGTAGAATCCTCCAACAAAATAATATTGAACATCATGAAAAAGAAGCTCGAGAACACCAAGGGATTGTGGCCGAAACTACTGCCGGAAGTGCTATGGGCATACCGCACTATGCCAAAATGAGCACAGGAGAAACACCATATTTACTAGTCTATGGGACTGATGCAGTAATACCGGTCAAAGTCGGTTAACCAAGCCTAAGGTATTCAAATGAGAGCGGGCCAAGCAACGATGAAAGCAGAAGGCAAGACCTCGACGAAGCCAGAGAGAGGAGAGACATGGCCTACATAAGAATGATAGCTCAAAAACAACAGGCAGAGCGGTACTACAACAAAAAATCCAAGATCAGGCCACTAAAATTCGGGGACTATGTACTCAAAGCCAAAACACAAGCAAGCAAAGACCCATGAGAAGGCAAATTGGAACCAATTGGGAAGGCCCATACAAAATCACGGTGGTGGTAAGCAAAGGGTCGTTCCATCTAGAAACAATGGAGGGAAAACTACTACCAAACAATTGGGACGTCGCCCACCTCAAATACTTCAACTTCTAAGGATTGGGGTCTCCCTAGTCGTACTCTTTTTTCCCTTACCCGAGTTTTGTCCCAATTGGATTTTCTCGGGGAGGTTAACGAGGCGACGAAGAGAGTGTCTCGAAGTTAAGTATAAATTCATCGCTCAACTTCTCAACTACTTTTCCAGGTCGCCAATGAAAGGACTAGATAGACTGTGACTTCTCCAATGTATAGGAATTCTCCAATGTATGCATGAACAGAGCAAAAACATGTAAACTTCTCCAATGAATGTATAAACAAAGCGTAAACACACGAGTTTTTCATCTCTACCAAGTTCATACAGTACGCCAAACTAAGAGTCAATATTCGACCTCGCTCGAATCGACTCACATTCGACCTCGCTCGAATCAATTGACATTCGACTTCGTTTGAATTTATTAACATTCAACCTCGTTCGAATCCACTAAGGGTCAACATTCGACCTCGCTCGAATCGACTCACATTCGACCTAGCTCGAATTAATTGACATTTGACCTTGCTCGAATCAATTGACATTCGACCTCGATCGAATCAATTGACATTTGACCTCGTTCGAATTAACGAAGAGTCAATATTTGACCTCGCTCGAATTAATTGACATTCAACGTCGTTCGAAATAACTAAGAGTCAACATTCGACCTCGCTCGAATTGACTTGCATTCGACTTTGTTTGGACTTATTAACATTCAACCTCGTTCGAATCCACTAAGGGTCAACATTCGACCTCGCTCGAATCGACTCACATTCGACTTTGTTCGAATTACTTAACATTTGACTTCGTTCAAATTTATTAACATTTGACCTTGTTCTAATCAACTAGCGTTTGACTTCGCTCAAATTAATTAACATTCGACCTCGTTCGAATCAACTAAGATTCAAAAACTCTTACAAAGGAAAAACATTCGAAGAAAAACGAAAAGAGCCAAGAACATACAACAAAAAGTCATATTCATTCCATTCCAAATAAATAAATAAAGTATCTTACAAAGGTCCAGAAATACTTCCCCACCAAAAGAAGAACAAAAAACTAAGTACAAGAAAATCACACTACATCATCTCCGCCTGCGCCATCACCACCTTCACCGCCCGATCCAGCAGCACCATCTCCACCATTACCCGCACCATCAGCATACTCTTCATCATACCAAGCATCAGATGCAAGCCCATCCAAGTCCTCTTCGTCATCGCCGGTCTCCGGCTTGGCGGGATCATAACCACAGGCAAGTCTAGCATCACATGCTTTAACGCGGGCATCTTCGAAGTCGGCCTCAGGAATCTTCCCTGTTGATACCCAATTTTTTCCTATATATTTTTATAGACATATATACTTTCAAAAATAGCATATATATGTATATATAAGCATGCACGTGATTTTTATAATTTTTCTATAATTTTAAAGGCATTAAAATGATTTAATTCCTCCCCTTTTACTTATAAAATTTCCAATAATTATCCTTCAAATTATTGTTGTGGTAATTTAGTCATATAAATCCTATATTTATTCCAAAAAAGTGCTTAAGTATTTTTAGTGCATTTTTTATAATTGCATTAAACTAATTTGTATATGTTTGCAATACTAGCCCTATTAACGCATAATTACATTTATATGCATAAAATGATCTTCTATATTTTTAAAACGTTAAATATATATTTTAAATCATTTTAGTACACAATTTTTTTTAAATCATCTATTATTTATTATAAATTATATAGGGTTAAATTGGCTATTTAAAACTTAGCCAAATTGTATTTCAATTCTAGCCTAATTTCAACCCAACACCCAGCCCAATTCTTAATTAAATTACCCAACTCATGCCCTAAATGCACCTACCCTACCCAAAACCCATCAGATCATGGCTGTTGATCTTTCAAATCAATGACCCTCATTAAAACTTACCTTTTTAATTTCAAACGACCCCCAACCCTAACCATTTTCTCCACATCCGCCGCCCTAAAATACTTTCTACCCTCAAAACACTCTCAACCTAACCCTAATTAACCACCGACCTCTCATCTTCGGCCATCTCCGGTGACCTCTCATCGTCTCTTAAGCCTCTAATGGCTTTTCTCATGCCACGCTTGCCTTCTCTAAGGTCTTCAAGGGCCCAGGGCCAGGCCGACTTACATCTAAGGTTCATCTCCTGCCTGTTCTTGGCTATTCCAGTATGATTTCAAGCGGAATCATTCTATATTTGCTACGATCCTTGGAATTCTAAACAGGTTTCTTTATCTCTACATGGGTTCTTTCGAAAACCTAATTTTTTTTCTATACCTCCTAGATTTGTACAGATCTAGGACGATTTGAGTTTGTTTCTTGAATGTTTTACACTGTCCTTGAGGTTCTTTACAAGAATCGTATGATTTCAAGTGTTTTTCATCTTATTCTAAAACTAGGGTTTTCGGAACTTCTTTTAAAACCTTGTTTAACTGATTCTTTGTTTAAGCTTCTATTTCTTGCATATCTTGACGGGTTCTATGAGTTTACTACATCTTTAACTCGTCTATGTTGAAAACCCTAATTTTTAAGGGTTTTTCGTTTGGTTCTATGTATCAGTATGACTGACCAGTTCTCGTTTTTGAGTTCTGTGATTCCTTATGACTATCTTGCCTTGATATGTTTCTACTGAGTTTCTTTGCATAAATTTACACTGATTCTATATGCTTGTATCCATCTTGACTGTTCAAGACTTGCCTTTTTCTCATTGAATCAATATTGTTTTACTTTCATGCTTGCTAGAGTTGTATGTCGGCTCTTGACTATCCATATCTTACTTTATTTATATGCTAAATGCTAACTCTGTTCACGACTCTCTCTTCGACTGATTCTGAATTCCCTATTTCTTGGTTTGATTTGCAAACTTTCCTTTAAACCTTCGATTCTTTCTGTTTAAACTTGGCTTATTTGCTTATTCATGGAAAACTATGTTATTTTCCTCAAATCAGTGTTATTTCGAGTCCTTGATTCACTGATTTGCTATGATAATACCTATATGCTGATTCTCGATTATTTCCATATTCTTGCAACCTTATTTAGTTTTCTTACCTTATTTGATTAACCGTGTTATTTACTGATTCTTCACTAACTATTTTCTTAATTGAACCCTTATGTATTTACCCCTAATTGTCTACTCTGAACCTAAGTCTTACTTGATTTTCTTTCCTTAAATATGTCCTGCTCTTTACCGTTGGTTAATTATCCCTTAATTAAGGGAAGACTTGCTGATTTTGTGCCTGACTGATTATGTGGCTTCATTAATTGTTGAAGACTGATTTCCTTTACCTTATTTTACTCTGCTCTCAACTACTATATATATTCTCCTCTATTCTCACCTCCACACACGAACACTAGTTCAATAACTCTTTCTTACACTTAAAAGCTCCCTGCCCTTTCTTGTTAACTTGCTACTTTTCCTGAGCTAGCTGGCTGTAAGCCAAGGCTAGTTATTGCGCTATACCTGCTCTATACTCTGTGTTTGCTCTCCTTAACTGGTATGTCCTAATTCAATTTCAAGTCCAAAAACCTATTTTTTCTGTTATTGCTTTAGTTCATTGATTTCTAGTCTTATTCCTACTTACTATTTGGCTGTTCAATGTGTAACTAGCATGTCTAAATCATTGTTTCACCTAGCATGCCTAAACTACACTGCTTAATCACTAGCATATATGAATTTTGTCCTATTTAACTTTTGATTAATATGTCTAAGGATCTTCCTATTGCTTTATCTAGCATGCCTCAACTTGAGTTGTCCTATGTATGTCAGCATGTTTTGATCAATCTGTTTACTTAGGTTTTGGTTTAATCTGTTTTGCTAAGTTGCCTAATATCTCTAGGTAACCCTGTTTCTATGTTTAATTTGTCCAAGTGTAATATGTTTCCACATGGTTGCTCTGTGATTCATGCTCTATGTCTCTACTTCCAGTTGTATGACTAATTCCTTAATCCAATAAAACTTTAGAAAAGTTTCTGTGTTCCTGTTGTTATGTGCTTCACTATGACATTAATGTGTTCTTTATGTCCCCAATTCCCACTACCCCTGTGTGAATTCTGTTGTTAAGAGATGCTGGACCTGTTTGTCCTGTAGCCAGCTTGTTTGCTTGCTGATTTACTTTAAAAATGTTTCCATTGTTTTCAAACTGTTTTACTACTGATCAATCCTTATTTTCATAAAACTTCTTTACTTATTGAATCAATCCAGTACCGTTCTTCTTATCAAAACCTTTTCAAAACTATGTTAAGCACCCCACTCTACTCCTAGGTCCTTAAGTTCTGCCCCTCCAGTGTGTGACTGCCTTGGGATCCCTCTGAACTTTGATGCACTGGAGCTGGCTCTTCCATACTGCACTTACTCAGTTCTGGTTATAAAGTCTAGGTGTGAGCACTGTCCGGGATCCTTGAGATCCTTAGGGAACTATGAGCACCTAGACAATGATATTGTTTATGGAATTTGGCATCTGAAGTTATTGGAGGTTTGGGAAATCACTTGGGCCTGCTTCAGGCTCCCTATAGTGTAACTTCTTCTTTTTTCTTTTATCTATTTGTGTAATTCATTCATCTGGTTTATAATAATTATTTGTAAACGAATATTGGTGTGATTAGTGAAAAGGGGTGGGTAGTTACATATCTGTGGGGTACCATGGGTAGAAACCATACCTATAGGATTTTATACTTGCTATGTCTGCTTTACCATGATAGAAACCATGCATATAAGATCATATTAATATACTTGTTATGTTTGCCTTACCATGCTAGAAATCATGCCTATGGGGTTTAAGTGGTTCCAGCAATAGAAATCATGTCCATAGGTTTAAAAAATCAACTTCATAAGTAGATACCATGCCTATAGAATGTGATCAAGTTCAGTTTCTGTTACAACGGGTATTTACATTTGTTTTCATTAGATATCATGCCTATAAGTTTCTAACATCAGATCTTAACAACTAGATATCATGCTTATAACAACTAGATATAAGTTTCTGCCTATAGAATTAAAATTAATTTAGTCTAATTCGTGCTATTTCATTTGAAATTGTCTTAATCAATTGTCCGCTTCTTTAATCGATCTATTAAACATTGTCTTCATTCACCACTGCTAGATGCATGCCTATAGGACCTCAAATGCCCGTTTAAAATTGCTCACTAATTTACTACATCAGACGTAGTTATCATGCTCTTAGGACATCACTGTTCTGCATTAAGCAAGCCTATAGGGCGTTTTTAAATCCTGCAACTTTGAAACTGCATTTCTGCTACTTAAAGTTGTTCAGATTTAACAGTTTTGATCAGTAGGCAAGTTAAATAGGATCATTCATATATTGGCCTAATTCAGTGCTTTATAACCCCTGCTCACTTAGATATTATGTTCTAGGATTTGTTCTCTTTGAATGTTGTTTGAAGACGTGCATTCATGTGGTATGTTTGAGGAGGTAACTGTGAGCCTCTAACTTGTTTTATATGTAGTCCTAACTGTTCTTGCTTGTCGCCTAGAATTTTTTCCTTTTAAAACACCTTAGGGGTTGTCTAAAACTGCCCAGATTTAGAGATCCTAAAATACCTCCAGGACCACAAGGAAAGGACGGGTAGTGCACACATAGGACATTGTCAAAGTTATTAGAACGCTTTAGGCTATGACCAAGGGGAGGGACTTGGGTATAACGGGATATGATGACTACACACTAATATCACGTGTAGCCCCTCATTGAGACTCGTTTACCGGGCATTGCGTGGGGTGATCCTGTAGGCTAACCAACCTAGGACCCCTCTTTCCCAAATTCCCTTTGCTTAAAAACTTTACTTTCTTTTTATGCACACAACTTGTTCAAATTCTGTGTCTTATTATTTGAGTCATACAATGCCCAACATGCTTTATTTATTTGTTTCAACTACTTATCTGTTAAAGGACTAATTCATAAATATAAGTTTGGCCGGGACCCGTAGTTTTGGACCAAGAGGGGTGCCTAACACCTTCTCCTCAAGGTTATTTCGAGCCCTTACCCTAAATCTCTGGTAACACAAACTAATGCAAGAGTTAATTGCTCTAGGTGCCCTAACGCACCATAATCCGTTAGGTGGAGACTCTTCAAAATACCCAATTCCCAAAAGGAAATGAGTTATTACCCCCCATGAATGCCGAAACTCGGACTTCTCTCCCCAGAGGGAAAAAAGGGGGTGCGACAGCATGACGACTCTGCTGGGGATGCTTTTAGGCTCTTACCATAACGAACTTGTCTTTTGTGAATCGGTCCAAGCATGTTTTATCCCGTACCCTTTCCCCTTATTTGAACTTAACTGCCTATTTTAAGCATTTATTCATAAAACTGACTTTTCTCTTTGTTTTCTTTTTCCGTAACTGTATTTTAATTATTTAAATACTATATTTATTTTTCATATGTGCAAATACTTGACAACATGCTATTAATTGCTGCATATATCATGCTCCACATCATATTCCACTCGTGCGTATCAAATCCTATAGCAACGCTTAAATGAGTCACTACTACAAAAAGAGGCTTTAGTGACAATTAAAAATACCTTTAGCGGCAATAAATCGTCGCTACAAGCTTTACCGGTCATTAGTCTTTAGCTGGCAATGCGGGGGTCGGAAAAGCCTTTAGCGGCCGTTCTAACAAAAGTTGGTAAAGGGTATGGTTTATGGCCGCTAAAAACCATTAGTTTTAACGGTAATTATTTGCGGCAATTGTTTTGGCTGCTGAATCCAATACATAACAGTTAACTATGACCTTTTAGCGTTCATTCTTACGGCCGGTAAATTTGATTAAAATGCCACTAAAAGTTAGTAGTTTTAACAACAATTATTTGTGGCAATTAAAATAGCTACAATATCTATTGTGAAAATGTCTTAATTTATCCTTTAGTGACCATTTTTATGGCTAGAAAATTTAATTAAATTATCGCTAAAAGTCACAAGCTTTAACGATAATGGTTTATCCATCATTAACAATGACTACTACATTCGTCCAGAAAATATTATTGGTAAATCCAACGAAATTATTAGTAAAGAGAGCTTCTTGGTGGAAAAGAAGTTTGACACTGAAAATATATTACTATTAATTCATAAAATAACTTACTAAATCTAAAACAAACAAAAGAAAGAAGTAGACCAAAATATTAATGTCACAACTTAAAAGGAAAACTTATATTGTTCGTACTAATATAACCAATCCTATCGATAATGACTTCAAATAATTTCCGCAACTCTTTATCATATTGAAATCTTTCGCATGCGAAATTTTCGAACATCAGAATGCATGACCTGAAATAATAAAATAAATGTGTCAAAATATGAAATTTAATATATAAAAACATCCCAAGTAGTGTGGTTATTTGATATTTCAAGCAAGAAGCATTCAGTAACAAGAAATCTTATTCTTTCAGATTACTTTCTTTTAGTTGTCGAGCACTTTTGTTGAGTCTTTATATTTTCTTGCTCAAGAATATCCATGTTGTTGCCTCAACCACCATCGAGTAGACCTTTTCTCAACAGACCCCTCTATCAGCTATGGAGGAATGTTTTGAGTGGTATGACTTTTTCGATGAGCCTAGGGTTACATTTTCTAACATGAAGCTAACAACTCTTGCAAAAGAGGCGATGAAGTTCACAAGTAAGAGTTCTACTGTAGTGTAAAATTATCTAAGCTTAATTAATCAATATTGTAAATGAGCTAAGATTTCCTTTAAATTATTCAACTATAGTTACCAGTGATTAACCTTAGTACATTCGTATAAATAAACAGAAATGACAAGCATCCAGCACTAAGGCAGACTCATAATCTTGTAGAATTAAAAAAAGTAAATATTACGGGTTAGAAGAATATTCACAAAACATGGCACATAGAACAAAGGAATATCTAAAAATAATTAGGAGATGTACTCAACTAATAATTGTCACATAGACTATGTATTTAAGGAGCAGAAGTATATAAAAGTATCAAGTTAACTCAACAAACTAATAATCATGGGAGAGACCGAGTTACATAGATTTCAATAGACTGTTATATATATATATATATATATATATATATATATATATATATATATATATATATATATATATATATATATATATATATATATATATATATATATATATATCCCTCAGTTTCCATAAGCAAAGGATCTAGAACTGGTTGATAAATTGTGTACATCAAAGTTCATAGCTAAGGTTGAAACTATGCCCATTTATACTGAGTCATAAACCATATCAAAATGAAGAGTAGTATAATGCACCAAACTCTAAACTGTCAAACTGTATTTAACTAAGTACTCACACATTACGTTTTCTTATTTTGTTAGACAAAATGTCAAAGCAAGGCTTAAGTTTTACAGTAGTAAAATAATGCAGAACTCGACCTTTAATGAATATAAGCTTTACTCTCATTTTATATGAAATATAAAATAGTATAAACTACTGTATACAAAAATAATTCCCATTTAGAAAGTAGTTGGAATATTAGAACTTTCCAACAGAGAAAGCGGCAACTAGATTTGGAAAAAGGGAGCAGCAAATAATTAAACTTAAAGAAATCTAAAGAAAGAAAAGTTAATGAAAGTCCATTTTCAACACAAAGAAAACATTAACAAACATATTTGCGCAAATTTAATTTACACCCCACCTTAAGGTGGATTTTGATTAGAGTATATATATATATATATGCATTCGGATTCCGGTGCATTAATTGTAAAAGTTAACTAAACTGCATGTCAGCACAACTTTAACTATCAGACTTAATGAATGACACTCGACACATCTTTTATGATCTAAATTACTGCACATAAAGACAAATACTTGATCTCTTTTATGTTTTAATTGGAAAATATACCTATATAACTCATTAAGTGCCAAGATTCAGCATTATAGAGCACCAAAAATAATCAAATAAAAGTAAAATCAAACAAGACATTAATATCTTCACTATTTTAAAGAGTAGACAAAGTTATCTTATGAATTCTGGCCTAAAAGGTAATAGGCATTAGAAAGGACAGTTCAGTACACTAAGTTCTTGTTATATGTGGGGTCCGAAAAAAGGCTAGACCACAAAAGCCTATTGTACGCATTCTTATCTTGCATTTCTACAAGAGGTTATTTTCACGGTAACAACTTTACCCAGTTACTTTAAGGCTTCCTAAAAAGTAATAGGCATTGCAAGTGGAAAAAGAACTATTGGATGAAATGACACTAGATTTAGTTTGGTTCAATTCCATTTCTCTTTTTCACTGTTTGAGATAGTACAAAGATAAACTGAAACATCATCAAGTGGATGTGATACTACAAACTTTTAGCTCGCAAGTTTGTGACTTTCTGATGATTGATTCATAACAGACTTAGACACAAATAACAACCAGTACCATAAAATCTCAAAGGTCAAGTTCCTTTTCAATGACTATATAGTTGAAAAAGAAACAAATCATGAAGAAGCTAATCAAAATGTTCTCCTGGTAAAATAGACCAGCGAAAGTCCAAATTTGAGCACATAATCTAAGACACAACTAATAAATTCTAGAAATAACCCGATAATAAAATAAATTACAGAAGTTAACTGCCTTTACAATTAACTCTATATAATGAAAAGCATTGGGATCAATTATGTATAAAATTTAAGTTGGGATAGGCCATATCATTTGAATGTTTTAGCAATAGTTTAAACATTAAAACAATTTAATAATTAAAAGACTACAATTTAAGTTATAAAGATATATATATTCAATGAAAATAATTACCGCTGCTCAGTTATGTTTTACTTACTTCCTATTGATTATTTAAAGAAAAAAAAAATATTTAGCTATCAGTGTGTAATGTTAGACATAATAATGTAGAGTTTAATTTCTATGCACTGATATTATAAACTTCCTTTTAATGTTATCAAATCATATAAAATGTAATTAAAATAAATTGTCTCTAATAAGTAAAACAAATAACTTAAATAAATTAAATAATTATTAAGAGACAAGAAGAACCCTTATTTTAGTCCTTTCGGCAGAAGAAAAAAATTGAAAGGATTTAAAAGGCAGGAATAAGGTTAATTTGGCAGAGAAGATGGGAAAACTACCCTATCTCTGTAATGTCATCAAACTTTCTGTAAATACTCCTATCAAAACTGAATTTTTTGTTCCTCACCAAGGATTCCATTCTCTGTATCTCCACCCCCCACCTTACCAAAAAGTTTCATCTCCATCATTCTAATTTCAATACTAAGATTTTTAATAAAGCATTTATCATTTAGGTCCTATATCATGCTTAACGACAAAAAATATTAAGCCTTACAAACAATGATTCAGAAACGAAAAGGCAATTTACAAGTAAAATGGAACTAGTAATCTAATTACTTAGTCAAGTATAATTGGAGTCAAAGTAGACTAATTAATAATATGATGACTATCTGGTTAATACAAAGAACACGAATAATTTGTTCAATGAACATTTCACGAAACAGGCAAAAAAAAATTGAAAATTTCTTCCCCACAAGTTTAAATTACAACCAAAAAGAGAAAATATAGATAGAGAGAACAAAGCGATTACTTGGTGATTGTTCGAGAGATGACCTGGGGCTGACGACTATGAGAGAGATGAGTCAAGAAACCCTAGTGCTTCTGAGGCTTACTATGGTAAAGAGAACCCTTATGCAAATTGACCATAATTGTGTGTGTGTGATAGAGGGAGGGAATATTTTACAGGGAAAAATATTAGAGGGAGGATAAAATTTGTAAAAATTCGCACTTAAATTTTAGTTACTCACTTTAATTGTCCACTACATTGAATTTAAAATTTAAGTAGTAACTTTCACCGTCAATTACATTGAATTGCCTCTACAAGAACGCCCTTTCTTGGCAAAATTCCAAATGCCGGTAATATTATGTGTAGAGGAGTAAATTAGCGGCAATTAGCTTATCGTCATTAAATAATTGCCGCTAAAGCCCCCTTTTGTAGTAGTGAGTAGTTGCGCTCTTCCTATTTATTACCCTTAAATTCGGAAACGCTTATTTGCGGTAAAACTAGTCAATCAGCGGTGTAATCGACGGTTCCGTGCCTTCCCCCTCAAGTTGTCCGCTTGAGGGTACCAATCTAAAACCCCATAGTATCCTTACTCTGATCGACATTGTGCATACATCATGGTCAAACCTAGTCGGATCAGTTATGTTGTCCACATAATGATCCTTTAAGATAAGCCTTATCCAAAGTCCACCGGGGTTTCCATGATTCCAACGGATACAACCACGTTCTGTGCATTAATTTGGAGAACTAAGTGCCGATATGATGATCGTAAATGTATAAATAGTCGAGTCTGGTGGGGGTAAGGCCTAACCCTTTTGTTTTGCAGAAAATGAGGCACGGGGTCCCAAGATTCGGTATGGTTAACAACATCCCACCATTGCTGCTAGATTGGTGGGAGGACCTTTCCTCAAGTGACAAGAAATATGTGAGAAAGTACCTAGGTAACTTGTCTTCCTTGCTAGATATTGAGCCAAACAACAAGATGAATGAGGCTGCCACTTTATCTGGGATAGTGAAAAGGCTATGTTTCATTTCGGCGACATAAAAATGACACCGCTTCTAGAATAAATTGGAGGGCTTGCAGGGTTAGTTTGGGATAGTCCCAAGCTATTGGTACTAGAAAACCGTACTGGCAGGGGCTTTTAAAGATGATGGGGCTGAAGAAGAATGTCGACCTAGTGTGCTTGAAGGAGTCTTACATACCTTTCGAATACCTGTATGAGAGGTATGACCATAGCAAGTCTTTTCGCACCTATCATGATGAGATCTCTCTCACTTCTTTGAGTCACATCCACCACAGAGTGTCTGCATTCATTGTATGCTTCTTAGGCCTGATAGTGTTCCCAATGAAAAAGGGAAGAATCCACACTAGATTGGCCATGGTCGCCAAGACTTTGATGGAAGGGATTAATAGGCAGACATATACCCTAGTTCCTATGATCTTAGCTGACATCTACAGGCTCTAAAGCACTGTCAAAGAGGGGTCAAGCATTTCGAGGGTTGTAACTTGTTGTTGCAGTTGTGGTTGTTGGAACATTTCCAAAAGGGTCACTATCGCCAAGAATTTCCACGAAGGGCTTGGAACGACCATATTACCTTCCAGATGACTTACATTCCAGACAGGTTTGCTCAGCCGGAAACTACTAAAGAATGGGTAGGGTTCTTCAACAATATGACCAAGGAACATGTGTAATGGATGTTTGAATGGTTCCCAACAGACGAATTCATCATTACATCCGGGGATGCTTTGCACTTGGTGCTGATCGGGTTGAGAGGGATATACCCTTATGTCCCTATCCGAGTTATGAGGCAAGCATGCAAGAAACAGGTTGTACCAAGGGTTGTCAAGATGAGCCATTTTAGGGCAGACTTCCAAGACGATGACGTCCCTTACAAGTACCAAGCTCAGCACATGTGGCACTGCAAAATCATTGTGGAGAAGAACACCGTTGAGCCAGATAGGTATCATGCAGGGTGCGAGCCTCTCTACCCGACATGGTTAGAGGACAATCTGAAAGGAATGGTGACACCAGGGGCCGGTCAAGGGAACAAAATCATAGATGAAGAAGCTGAAGCTCAAGTCAAATACAACAGGCTGTGTAAGAGGGTCCACGACTCTAAGAATGAGCACAAGGAAATACATGAGAAGAATGTGAGGTTGATCGAGGAGTGGAAAGAGATGGCAGTCACTTCCAACAGGAAACTGGAATATCTGGAGCGAGGAATAGTGGAGATGGAAGGTAAAGTTATAGAGAGGATTGAAAATTTCCAGAACGCTGAAGGAGCTGAAGGAGGACATCTAGCCAGAGCCTACTTGCTCCTGGGGCTGCGCGAGCTGGGGGATCTATATGATGGAGTCCGGAAGATCGAATCTGGGGAAGGTCCTTCTGGGACCAAATAGGCTAGATTTATTTGCTTTTTCCTAAAAATGTAATAAGGCCAAGTGCTAGTAGTGACTTATTTTTATTGCCTTAGTGTCGTTTTGGGATTCGTCTATTTTTATATTATGAAATGACATTTATTGGCATTTAAAGTTTTCCAAATTTATTTGTCGCTAGGCCTACTTCGGGCACAACGAGGTTCTCAAATTAAGACGCGAATTTACATTTTCGCAATATGTGTTTAAATACTGTAAACATTTCAGAATCCTCGCTGACTTGTTACCTTTTTTGTTTGTTTTTTCTTTATTTTGATTATTCTCATCCCCTTAGGTTGGTTCACTCATACTGGCTTCATCAGCGTATCATACCAGATCTAGAGGCCTACCTCCTCCTCCTCCTCCTCCAAGTAATACAAAAGGCAGAGGAAAAGAAAAAATAGATGACTTAAGTAGTATCCGAAAGGAGAATATTGAGAACGCAGAAACCTTCGATGGCCGTAGTACTCCGACCCCAAATGATCTAGTCCTGAGACAGGAACAAAAGATACTGGAATTTCAAGGAGAACTTGAGTAGGTGCGCAACTTGGCAAACCTGTCACTTACCTTAAATGTCCCCAACATCCACCAACAAAACGCAAAGAATCCAGCACCTCCTCAGAACACACAAAACCAAAATCCTCCCGCGCCAAATCAATATGCAACTACACCCCAAATTATCAATCCATTTCCCACACCAACTCCGCCATAACATCACCATCAATCAATTCAGTACCCACCAACTACCACTTACCACACTCCCCAAAACATGCCATAACCCATTCCCGATCCCCAAAACTCCACCAATGACCATGATTACACCCAAATCCCTGGCACCCATCAAAGCAACCCTATATATATGGAAACTGTACCTCATTCCACCCAACCAATATCTTATACACCGGAATCCTCTGAGAAGGACCTGCTCAGTAAAAACATGGCTGAAGAACTCAAGAAGTTAACAAGCCGAGTTCAAAGTTTTGAAGGCGACAGAGGAATATAAGGTTTAAACTATGAAGACTTGTGCATACAGCTAGATATGGAACTGCCTGAGGAGTACAAACATCCTAAGTTTGAGATGTTCGATGTCACAGGTGATCCCAAGGCTCATTTAAGGACCTATTATGACAAGCTTGTCAGGGTCGGGAAAGATGAAAAGATCCGGAAGAAGCTCTTTATGAGGAGTCTTACCGGGGATGCTTTGTCTTGGTATATCAGCTGAGATCCCAAGAAATGGTCCAATTGGGCAAACATGGCGTCAGATTTCATGGACAGGTTCAGGTTCAACACAGAGAACTCACCGGATGTTTCTACATTCAAAATCTTAAGAAGAAATGTGACGACCTGGCCAGTCGTCTCATGAGTTACCACTCCATTTTCCCCTATTTCAGCTTCTCTACACTTCGTTATCCGTGTTCTATGTGATCGGGTTGATTAGTTTGAGTTCGGAGAGGATTTTGGTAAGAAATGCGACACTTAGTCTCTTTTATGAAGGTTTAAGTTGAAAAAGTCAACCGGACATTGACTTATGTGTCAGAAGGTTCGGATGTGAGTTCCAATGGTTCGATTAGCTTCGGGAGGTGATTTGTGACTTAGAAGCACAACCGTAATAGGGTTTGGCGATTTTCGGTTGATAGGCAAGATTTGGATATAGGGGTCGGAAAGGAATTCCGAGAGTTGCAGTAGCTTTGTTGTGTCATTTGGGATGCGTGTACAAAATTTTAGGTCATTCAGATGAGATTTGATAGACTTTTGATCGAAACCATAATTTAAGAGTTATTGGAGTTCTTAGGCTTGAATCCCCTGTTAAATTGGTGATTTGATGCTGTTGTGAGCGTCCCAAGGTTTTGAACAAGTTTGAACGATGTCATGGGATGTTTTGTTGCAATTGGTTCGGAATTCCAGGAGTTCGGGTAGGTTTCGGGATGTTTTAGGCCAAGATCATAGCTGTAGCAGGTCTAGAAGGGTTGCAGGCCTAGGAACCCACCCGCGCGAACCGCACAAAAGGAAGTGCGGCCGCGGTATGTGCTATGCGGACCACATAAAATGAAGTGCGGCCGCGATGGTTTTGTGCGGGCAGCGGTGGTTTTGTGCGGACCGTGGTGCTTTTACGTGGACCGCGGTGGTTCTGTGTGGACCGCGGAGGCTGAAATCTGAGAGGTACTCTATAAATACGAGGTTTTGGGTTTTATTTAATATTTTGACCTAGAGAGCTCGGATTTTGGCGATTCTTTGAAGGTTTTTCAAGAAATTAATTGGTGTAAGTGATTCTAACTCAGATTTGGCTAGAGTACATGAATCTATCATTGAATTCATCATTTAGTTCATGATTTAGGATGGAATTTGGGAAGAAAATTGTGAAACCTTTCAAAAATATAAAATGATGATTTGAAGGACCAAATGGTTTCGGAATTGGATAATTTTGGTATGGTTAGACTCATGAGGGTATGTGGATTCTGAAAATGTAAATTTTACCCGATTCGAGACGGGGACCCGGGGCCCGGGTTTTGCTAATTTCGGGATTTTTGATATTTTTCGAATGTTTTCGCTTGGGCTTTGTTCCCTTAGCATATTGTGACGTATTCGTTCGGATTTTGGATAGATTCGACATGCGTGGAGGCCAATTCGAGGGGCAAAGGCATCACGAGCTTTGAGAATTAGCCGGTTCGATGTGAGTAATGATTGTAAATGATGGCCTGAGGGTTTGAGACCCCGGATTGCACATCGTAGTGCTATATTGAGGTGAGACACGCGCTAGATGATGAGCGTGGGGTCTTTTACTACTGGGGATTGTGACTTGGTCCGTCCCGATTGATGATTTTTACCGTGTATTTGAGTGAAATTTTATTTGTTATCATCATGATTTGGGCTGATTGCCATATTTGGGCTTCGTGACAAACTATCTGAACCCTTCGGGGATTTTGACTGATTTTCCTCACTATACTTGTTAAAAATCAAATCCTCAGTCATGTTTCTATCTGTTTTAAATGATTCGAGCTGGTTTTATCATACTACTCCTAAATGAGAGGAATTTGTGGGCTGAGATCTCTATCTCCTATTATTGTGCCCGAGAGGCTGTAAGGTTAATGACTGAGAGGGGTTGAGAACCCAATGGTGAGGATATTATATATGTTATGGATCAGGCTGCACGCCGCAACAATACTTATATGGATCGGGCTGCACACCGCAGCTATATATCGCATGGGCTATAGGAGCCCTTCCGGAGTCTGCACACTCCCAGTGAGCACAATCAACTATCTTTATGGATTGGCTACACACCTCAGCGATGTACGGATCGGGCTACACGCCACAGCGGTTATTCTGATTTCTGTTATTATGAGAGATATATGGGTCGAGAGCTGAGAATGAGCACCAAATGATGAGAGTGAGCCCGAGGAGCTGATACTGTTCTGAGTGATTGACACTATGCTCGAGGGGTGGATTTCTGCTTGTTATTTACCTGCTAAATTACCGTTTTACTTGATTTAAAGAGATTTCACTTGCCGTGTTCACTGATTTACTACTTTAAGTGATTTTTAGTGCTTGATATAGAATTGCTTTGTGCCTTTACGTGTTTTCTTGCTTTCAGCCATTATTTATGATTATTATTCATTGAGTCGAAGTACTCACATTACTCCCTACACCGTGTGTGCAGATTCAGGCATCGTAGAGTCCGCTCCTGAGTGCTGATCCTCCTAGTCCAGGCAGTGTTTTCGGAGACTACGAGGTAGTTGTTGGCGTCTGCAGCCCCGTGCCTCCCTTATCTTACTATTTTCATGTCCTTGAACTTCTGTATCAGATTTCGTATCTAGTAGACCGGTATCCGGATTTATTAGTTACTCATGACTTGTGACACCCCGGTTTGGGATGTGTTGGGATGGTTTCTACTGTTGTTATTGTTGCTTCTGCAAATTATGGTTATTATATCATGTTTTAGAACTATTTATGGTATTTTACTATTTAAATGAGGTGTTCTGCTTTGGTCTGGCTGGCCTTGTCTTCACGAGAGGCGCCATCACGACCGGGTTCGGGGTTAGGGTCATGACAAGTTGGTATCAGAGCCTAGGTTACTTAGGTCTCACGAGTCATGAGCAGGTTTAGTAGAGTCTTGCGGATCGGTACGGAGACGTCTGTATTTAATCTTGAGAGGATGCAGAACCTTTAGGAAAAACTTCATATTCTTGAAATTCTTGCCGTGCGAACTTGTTAGTCCAAGTACTAAACTTCTGTTATTCCATTCTCTCACCCCGGTTTAGTGAGGATGCGAGCTACCGGACGAGGTGGACGACCACCAGTGCCACCAGCTGAGACCACCAAAGGCCGTGGACGCGGTCATGGTCGCGACAGAGGCAGAGCAGCGAGGGCAGCATCTGTAGATCCACCAGCTACCCTAGCTCCGGATCAGGCTCCAGCTATGGATGCTCCAGCAGCATCAGTTCAGGCACCAGCTGTGCCCATCGTGATTCCGGGTCTTTAGGAGGCCTTGGCACAGATCTTATCAGTTTGCACTGGCCTGGCTCAAGCAATTTTAGCCACTACAGCAATAACTACTTCACAAGCCAGGGGAGGCAATCAGACCCCCGCTGCCTGCACACCTGAGCAGGTAGTGCAGGGACTTCAGACGCCGGGGGCACCTCCAGCCCAATCGGTTGCACCAGCTCAGGAGTTTGTTGTGCCAGTTATGACGAATAAAGAGCAGCGTCGTCTTGATAGGTTTGGTAGACTCCAGCCTCCGACATTTAGCGAAGCAGAGGGCGAGGATGCCCAGGATTTCTTGGATAAGTGCTAGCGGATGCTCTGTACAGTAGGGATTCTTGAGTCTAGTGGTGTGGCATTTACTACCTTTCAGTTTTCTGGGGATGCCTTCACTTGGTGGGAGGCGTATGAGAGGCATAGGCCGGTTGGAGCAGCGCCCCTTACTTGGCAGCAGTTCTCCACTCTCTTCTTGGAAAAGTATGTACCGCAGTCCCGCAGAGAGGAGCTGCATAGACAGTTTGAGTGGTTGCGACAGGGGGATATGACTGTGTCACAGTATGAGTCGAGGTTTTCTAAGTTGGCTCGTCATGCCATTTGGATGGTTCCGACAGATCGTGAGAGGATCGGGAGATTTGTTGATGGCCTTAACTATCATCTCTGTATTCTTATGACTTGAGAGAGGGTGTTGGGTACTACGTTCGAGGAGGTGGTTGACATCGCTCGCGAGATTGAGATGGTTCGCTGTCAAGATCGAGAGGAGAGGGAGGCCAAGAGGCCTCGAGGATCGAGCAGTTATAGTGGTGCTCCTTCGAGGGGCCAGTTCCAGCATGGTAGAGGTTGTTCTTTCAGGCCTGCTCAGTCAGCCTGCCCAGGTTATCGTGGGGCATCTTCGGTTCATGGTTATCACGGTACTCAGCAGGGCCAGTCATCACTTAGTGCCCTCCCAGCTTAGAGTTCATCTCATGCCCCGTCAACTCAGGGTTCTTCCATGCCAGGTCCTTCTACTGGTCATTCCAGTGCCAGGGGTTCCCTTCAGTCCACATCTCTAGCACCAGGTAGTTGTTATGAGTGCGGAGAGTTTGGACATATGAGGAGGCACTGCCCTCGACTACGTGATGGTCAGCTTCAGCAGAGGGGTCAGCCATCGACTTCTGCTCCAGTTACTTCACCACCCGCCCAACCAACTAGGGGTGGGGGTCAGGCAGCTAGGGGTCACCCCAGATGGGAAGGTCGATCAGGAGGTGGCCAGGCTCATCTTTATGCTATTCTAGGCAGGACAGATGTTATTGCTTCAGATGCTGTCATTACAGGTATTGTTTCAGTCTGCCACAGAGATGCCTCTACATTATTTGATCCCAGTTCCACCTTTTCCTATGTGTCATCATACTTTGCTCGTTATTTGGGTACGCCCCGTGAGTTTCTTGCTTTACCTATTCATGTATCTACCCCGGTAGGTGATACTGTTGTTGTAGACCGTGTGTACCGATCATGTGTGGTGACTATTGGGGGTCTGAAGACCCGAGTAGATCTATTGCTATTGAGCATGGTGGATTTTGATGTCATTTTGGGCATGCATTGGCTATCTCCGTGTCGTGCTATTCTAGACTGTCATGCTAAGACAGTCACCTTGGCTATGCCGGGTGTACCGCGGATCGAGTGGCGTGGTATGACTGATTATGTTCCTAGTATAGTGATATCTTTCTTGAAGGCCCAGTGTATGGTCGGGGAGGGTTGCCTTTCATATTTAACGTTTGTGAGGGATGTGGGAGTTGAGACTCCTAGCATTGATTCTATTTCAATTGTGAGGGATTTTCCCGATGTGTTTCCTGCAGACCTATTGTGCATGCCACCGGACAGGGATATTGATTTTGGTATTGACTTGGTGCCGGGCACTCAGCCTATTTCTATTCTGCCGTATCGTATGGCACTAGCGGAGTTGAAAGAATTGAAGGAGCAGCTTCAGGGACTCCTAGATAAGGGGTTCATTTGCCTAGTATGTCACCTTGGGGTGCGCCAGTCCTGTTTGTGAAAAAGAAGGATGGCACCATGAGAATGCGCATTGATTATAGGCAATTGAACAAGGTAATAATTAAGAACAAGTATCCCTTGTCTCGCTTTGATGATCTATTTGACCAGCTTCAGGGAGCGAGAGTGTTCTCCAAGATTGATCTCCGTTCGAGCTATCACTAGTTGAAGATCAGGGATACAGATATTCTTAAGACTAGTTTTAGGACCAGATATGTTCATTATGAGTTTGTTGTCATGTCTTTCGGGCTGACCAATGCCCCAACAGTGTTCATGCATTTGATAAACAATGTATTTTGGCCTTATCTGGATTCGTTCGTTATTGTATTCATTGATGATATCCTGGTGTATTCGCGTAGTCAGGAGGAGCACGCGAAGCATTTACGAGTTGTATTGTAGAGATTGAGGGAGGAGAAGCTTTATGCAAAATTCTCCAAGTGTGAGTTTTGGCTCAGTTCAGTGGCTTTCTTGGGACACATGGTGTCCAACGAGGGTATTAAGGTTGATCCAAAGAAGATAGAGGCGGTTCAGAGTTGGCCTAGACCATCCTCAGCCATAGAGATTCGTAGCTTTCTTGGATTGGCAGGCTATTATCACTGGTTTGTTCAGGGATTCTCATCGATCACATCGCCCTTGACCAAGTTGACTCAGAAGGGTGCTCCATTTGTATGGTCGGACGAGTGTATGGAGAGCTTTCAAAGGCTCAAGATAGGTTTGACCACAACTCCAGTATTGGTTTTGCCATCAGCTTTAGGTTCATATACCGTATATTGTGATGCTTCGAGAGTTGGGATTGGTTGTGTATTGATGCAGGATGGTAGAGTTATTGCTTATGCTTCTCGTCAGTTGAAGCCCCATGAGAAGAACTACCCCGTTCATGATTTGGAGTTGGCTACTATAGCTCATGCATTGAAGATTTGGAGGCACTACTTGTATGGCGTATCTTGTGAGATATTCACTGATCATCGCAGTCTTCAGCATTTGTTCAAGCAAAAGGATCTTAATTTGAGGCAACGAAGATGGTTAGAGTTGCTTAAGGATTATGATATCACCATATTGTACCATCAGGGAAAGGCCAATATAGTGGCCGATGCTTTGAGCCGAAAGGCAGTGAGTATGGGGGGTTTGGCATATATTCCAGTGGGGGAGAGACCCCTTGCAGTTGATGTTCAGGCCTTGGCCAATCGGTTTATGAGGTTAGATATTTCAGAGCCTAGTCGGGTGTTGGCTTGCGTGGTTTCTCGGTCTTCCTTATTTGATCGCATCAAAGAGCGCCAGTATGATGACCCGCATTTGTTTGTCCTTAAGGACAGAGTTCAACATGATGATGCCAGAGATGTGACCATCGGTGATGATGGGGTGTTGATGATGCAAAGCCAAATTTGTGTGCCCAATGTGGATGGGCTGAGAAAGTTGATTCTGGAGGAGGCCCATAGCTCGCGGTATTCTACTCATCCGGGTGCTGCAAAGATGTACCAGGATTTGAGGCAGCACTATTGGTGGAGAAGAATGAAGAAAGATATTGTGGGATTTGTAGCTCGGTGTCTCAATTGTCAGCAGGTGAAATATGAGCATTAGAGACCGGGTGGCTTACTTCAGCAGATGGTTATTCCTGAGTGGAAGTGGGAGAGGATCACTATGGACTTTGTTGTTGGACTTCCACGGACTTTGAAGAAGTTCGATGCTATTTGGGTGATTGTGGATCGACTGACCAAGTCCGCGCACTTTATTCCGGTGCATACTACCTATTCTTCAGAGCGGTTGGCAGGGATTTATATCCAGGAGATTGTTTGGTTGCACGGTGTTCCGGTTTCCATCATCTCAGATAGAGGTACTCAATTTACTTTGCAGTTTTGGAGAACCGTGCAAAGAGAGTTGGGTACTCAGGTGGGGTTGAGTACAACATTTCACCCTCAGATGGACGGGCAGTCCGAGCATACTATTCAAATATTGGAGGACATGTTGCATGCTTGTGTTATGGATTTTGGAGGTTCATGGGATAGATTTCTACCGCTTGCAGAGTTTGCCTACAACAATAGCTACCAGTCGAGTATTCATATAGCCCCGTATGAGGCCTTGTATGGGAGGCGGTGTAGATCTCTAGTTGGTTGGTTTGAGCCCGGCGAGGCTAGACTATTTGGGACAGATTTGGTTTAAGATGCCTTAGAGAAGGTGAAGGTGATTCAGGAGAGGGTTCGTACAGCGCAGTCGCGTCAGAAAAGTTATGCGGACCGGAAGGTTCGAGATGTGTCCTACTTGGTCGGTGAGAAAGTCTTGCTGAAGGTTTCGCCCATGAAGGGTGTTATGAGATTTGGGAAGAAGGGAAAGTTGAGTCCGCGATTCATTGGGCCTTTTGAGGTACTTCGGAGGATTGGAGAGTGTCGACGCCCCCTTTTTCTACGGGTCGAAATCGGGTATACGACATTGGGAGGACAACTCTATTCCCTTTCGAGAATTGGGTTTTGGAATTTTGAAGAGTCGCCACCTAATGATTATAGTGCATTACGACACTTTAAGAAAGGTTTTGAGTTGAAAAAAATTAGAGTTCGGGTAAGGGCTAGAAATTATCTCGAGGGGAAGGTGTTAGGCGCCCCTCAAGATCCACTAGTGTGGTCCCGACCATGTTACAATTGTGACTTTACAAGTAAACAATCAAGGCTCAAATAAGGACTTGCATACAACATTGCAATTAGGTTGAAAACTTTTAAAGGTAAGTAGCGAGGATAGAAATTTATAAAAAAAAGATTTGAATGGTTTCACGAGAAGAGTTGAAAGCAAATAAGGGAGGGGGGTCCTAGGTTTACGATTAATATGGATCACTTCAATGCAATACCCAGCAATCACTCCTCAAAAAGAGGGGTCGCACGTGATTTTAGCGCATCGGTCATCATCTCCATATCTACCCTTCCCACCCCGTTAAGGTATTAAAGCGCGGAATAGTATCGTTACTTATTGCATGCTATTACCCGTCCCAATCCTATCAGTTCCGGAGGCATATGGGACTACTAATCCTAAAGGGGAGAGAGCTGGGGCTTTTGCAGTTTTTTTAAAAAGGATAAAATTCTAAGGGGACATTCAAAACATATACAACAAGTATTGGGAAAGCAAGTAAGCAAATATGGCTCAAATAAACCTCCTTAAATCAGAGAAAATCATATAGTTAGCATGTCTTACACGTACTGATTAGGTCTGAATTAAACTTAAACATTAGGGCAGGCTGATTTATCACATATTTTCAGATAAGAAGTCTGAATTAGGCCTGCTTGCTGGTTGTAATTATCCAAGACTGATGCAATTATATTTTTTACCCTAAAGCTTGCCTAGGTGTTAAACGGAACCTATAGGCATGATATCTATTAGTTTCAGAAATAAAGAAGTAAACTGATTGCAGAAAAAAAAATTGTCAATTACAGGGACATACGATCTGCAGGCGTTAAACATTATTGCTACTGATTTTAGGCTTATAAGCGAGTTGACGATCCAGGTTTGGTTGACAGCTCCAATAGGCAAGCTTTCTAGGCGTTACTGGTTTTAAGTGTTGCTATTGTCATGCAGAAATCCTATAGGCAGGTCATCTATATGCAGTTAGTTATTTAAATCTTATAAATAGGTTTGCCTAGTGACAGATGAATATGCAAAATACAGGAAGTCCTATAGGCATATTATCTATATGATATGCAGAATTTCAAAAACGACTTATAGACATGGTATCTATATGAAGTGCAGAAAAACCTATGAACATGGTATCTATATGAAATGCAAAATTTCAGAAGTATAGGAATTCCCTATGAACATGGTATCTACATGAGATGCAGAATTTCAGAAGTACAGTAATTCCCTATGAACATGGTATCTACAAGAGATGCAGAATTTCAGAAGTATAGTAATTCCCTATGAACATGGTATCTACATGAGATGCAGAATTTTAGAAGTATAGTAATTTCCTATAAACATGGTATCTACCCCTCTGTATGCAGGACTGACCCTCCCTTTTTCACTAACACCCCAGCAGTTTATTACAAGATTATTACAGACCAGAATGAATAAGAAAAAGATAAGAAATATATTAGAAATTAAAGATTCCAACCAAGGAGAGCCTAATTCATACCCCAGGTCTGAAATATGAAATAAACCAACTTCCAAAGATCAGATTTCCAAAGCCTTTCTCTTATTTGGGATGTGTCAAAGTTCCAAGAAGCTTCAAGAACTCCAGGCAATGCTTACACCCCCAAATATCATTGCAGAATCAGATTATAGTGCAGTGTGGAAGGGCCAACCCTCAAATGTCCAAGCTCAGAGGGAACTCAAAGTATCAAGGCAAGGCTCATAGGAGGGGGGGGAGAACATAGAGGCTAGGAGTAAGTGCAAGTGCAATATAGGGAATTAGGGGAAGTCCAGCATAAACTGGTGGTCATACCCAACAATAAGGAGTGCTGGCACACCCTAACCAGTCTACTTGGCCACATTTTGGGAGTTAAGATCCATTGAGGATCAGGTTCAGACATGAGCAGCAATTTGGATACTGCCAGTCCATAAACCTTAACTCAAACACATAGAATGGAGTAGGGGTATGGGGAATTCACAACAAACAGCAGATGTAAAGAGAGAGTAGCATATTCAACACAGAACATGAACAGGAAAGTAGCCAAGAGTGTAGAAACTGTAAAGTAAACACATAGGGATGATGCTGGAAAATTAGGACATACCAGTTTCAGGGAAACAAATAAGTGAAAGAAGAAGTCTTGTAAGCCAAATTGCAAGCAAGCAGCACAAAAGATCTCAGAAGAGAGTAGAGAATTGAAAGAGTATTGTAACTGAGAGTGTGTGTGTAAGAGTATGAAATTCAAAGTGTGTTCAAGTGCAGAAGGGTAGTCCCCTTTTATAGTGCAGAAAACAAGTAAGAAAAGGTAAGGAAATAGTTTGCAATCAATCACATAAAATCTCCCTTTGGTTAAGGGATTCTGATTTCAAACGAGCATAACAAAATTAAGGAAAGAATTTGATTAAAACCTTTTCCAAAGTAACATAATAAGGGTAAATACACAGGGTTTATTTAAGGCAAAGGTCCAATGGTACATGGTTTGTGAAAAATAAGGAAAGAGAATCAATCAAACAGCCAGTAAAATCAAAGCTGCAAGCTTTGTTCGAATGAACCAAGTCAGAAAAAGGGTAAAGAAAGGTTCAAGTAGGGAAAATCAGTAACAATCAAGTAAACACCATTAAAGGAATTCAGAATCAATTAGTAGTTGGCAAAACCTTTTGAAAGAAGAGTTCTTATATATAAAGCACACAAATATGTGAATCAAGAAGAGGCTGTCAAATTATTTAGAAGAGAGTTTAATCGAAGAGAAGTTCAGAATCATAAGCAAAAAGATACAGGTTCAATTTGCAGACTCATAGTGAGTCTGAGAGTTCAGGGTCCCAAAGTGGAGCCTTAACTCGAACACAAAAATCAAAATCGTCAAAGGAAACCCCCAAATCCTAGGGTTTCAAAATTGAATCAGACATGGAAGTGAGAAAGCAAGTCATTTGTTTTAGAGTCTCAACAAAACAGATATGATAGCATGTTTGAATGACAAAGGAAGAAAAATCATGAAGAACATATTTGAGAAAACTCGGAAGCTAAACAAGTTCAAAAGAAGGAGATAATACAAATGTGAACACAAGTAGATGAAGCATGTAAGAACATGAACAGAGTCCAGTAAACAATATCAAATAACTTAACGGTAAACATACACATTAAAAGAGTAAAGAAAACTAAGCAGGGATTAACATGCATAGCAGAAAAGAAAAGGTAGAAGACAGTACATGCGTAATAAAGAGTAATCACACCAGCAAGGTATGGGAAAATACACATAAAGTAAGAAGAAGAGAAATCAGAAAGATTTTTCCCAAAAAGACCTTTCAGAAACCCTAAAATCGAAGAGAAACGATTTTGAAAAGAAACTTTTGGGGAAAACACTTTAGATGGCAAGAAAAGTATAGATACAATATAGATCTAAGCAAATAACGGTGAAAGGACCTTGAATAGCTTAGGGTTTCGGAGAAACCCTATAAATGAGAAAGGCTTGGAAACAGGTCCGATCTTGAGTCGGAGAGGTCAAGAATCAGGCTCCTGAGTCTTGAATATGCCGGAGCATGGCCGGAGGAGCCAGGAAATCAAAGGTCTGAGAAGATCGGAGAGGGAATCGTCGAGGCCAGGCCTCGAAGCTTCGAACAACCCTGGCTTACTGGTGAAGATAGGTGAGTACCAACTATCCATAGCCTGAGAAGCCATGGATTCTGGTGACCGGTGGTTGAAAAGGGGGTAGGAGAAGGCTAGGGTTTCAGAGAGTTTTTTGAGAGGATTTGAGAGGACTTGGGATTCAAAGACCGCGGCCAGGTGAGAATGAGGGATTAGGGTAGTCACCTGTGTTTAATTAGTGTAGGGCGAATAGTGGCCGTTGATCCGAATGATCAACGACCTAGATTTAAGAAGGTAGATGGGGAATCAGGTTGGGTCGTTTGAGTTGGGTTAGGGGTTGGGTCAAAAGGAATTGGGCTGGTCTGAATTTGAGTTTGAAATTGGGTCAATTTTAGGCTAAAATCGAAATGTAATGGGGCTACAATTGAAACGAACTGAGGCCAAAATTTAAATAGCCAGTTTTCCCTTTTTATTTTATAAAAATAGTAAAAAATAATTTTGAAAGAAAATTAAAAGCATTGGATCCGTTAATAGTATATAAATATTAATTTAAAAATATTGGAACCAGTTTCCTAATTATAAAATGCTATTAAATCTTAAAGTAGGCTAAAATTGCAATTATATGCAATTTAGCTTTTAAAATACCAAATAAATTTGTAAAAATATATGAAAAGTAAACTACCTATATTTTGGTATAAATATGAGAATAAAATAAGTTATTCACCAAAGTGAAAATTTTGGGAATAATTATTGTGCAATAAATCAATTTAAAAATCTTTTAAAAAATTAGAAAAATACTAAAACACTTGGGCATACTTATATATGTATGTATATGATATTTGAAAGTATTTGCATGTAAAAGAAATACATAGGGAAAAATTGTGTATCAACAGCTGCCCCTCTTTACCCGGGAAGGATGAAAGAGTTGTCGGGTAAAGATATGATGGCCAATTTTGACCGAAAGAGACGATTTGCAAAGAATTCTGACTGAGCTCTGGCTCTTGAGTTGCCTATATATCCATGGTCTTACAGGAATCAGGCCATATGTAGTTCAGGATCCATCGGCGAAATATGCCGATAGAGTTATTGAAAGGAACGGACGCGATGCCTAAGTTGAGAAGGATAGTTGAAGTCTGATAGGCTGCGAGAACCGGAGCGGGATCGCTTCTATTGAGACAGCAGTTTGCTAGCCGGTGTACCTACAAGTGGGCAATACAGCATATATTGTACATAAATTTAAACGTGATGCAAGTTCCCATTGGTCCATGAATGCTGTCTTTGGACGGTTAGGATGACGTCCTTGGACCATGACGTCCCGGGCTATGAAGAGCGTAAATAAAAATTCGCAGGACATGAAATGATGTTCTCGGGCCATGTAGATGGTGCCTCCGAACTATGATGCCTTTGAATAGGTTGGCGATCTTTCAGCCCATGAAATGCAAAAGGTGGTGATCTTTCAGCCGGTACAGAATTTAAATGAAGGTGGCGATGTTGCAGCCGTGCGAGAAAAGTAAAGAGGCGATATTTCAGCCATGCAGGATGGAGACAAGGCTTAGTCTCGAAAGGCAGATAGAGTAGCCTTATGCAGATGGAGACATGGCTTAGTCTCGAAAGGCAGATAAGTAGCCTTATGCAGATGATGATGGAGGCAGAGCTTAACCTCGGAAGGCAGAAAAGTAGCCTTATGCAAAATGCAGATGGAGACAGGGCTTAGTCTCGAAAGGCAGAAGAGTAGCCTTATGCAGATGATGATGGAGGTAGAGCTTAACGTCGGAAGGTAGAAAAGTAGCCTTATGCAAAATGAAGATGGAGACAGGGCTTAGTCTCGAAAGGCAGATAAGTAGCCTTATGCAGATGATGATGGAGGTAGAGCTTAACCTCGGAAGGCAGAAAAGTAGCCTTATGCAAAATGCAGATGGAGACAGGGCTTAGTCTCGAAAGGTAGATAAGTAGCCTTGTGCAGATGATGATGGAGGTAGAGCTTAACCTCGGAAGGCAGAAAAGTAGCCTTATGCAAAATGCAGATGGAGACAGAGCTTAGTCTCGAAAGGCAGATAAGTATCCTTATGCAGATGATGAGGGAGGTAGAGCTTAACCTCGGAAGGCAGAAAAGTAGCCTTATGCAAAATGCAGATGGAGATAGAGCTTAGTCTAGAAAGACAGATAAGTAGCCTTATGCAGTGCAAGAATGTAAAAGGACGATTAGTAGTAAGATCTCTTAGCTGATAGTCGATTACGACAATATGACTGCTGGGGAGATTGTGTACGGATAGCAATTGCGGGCAAGTGATGATTCTGAGAAGTTGCATTCTTGGGAAAGTATGCGTACATAAATATACTTAACGATACTGCAAGGCGAGTGCCTGCATCCAAAGAAAAATCGTGAGTTCTGTAAGGGGAAAAGGTTAGTTCGTCTTCCCCGGGATCTTGACGTTGTGTATCATTGGGGTAGCATCGCTAAACAACATCAATTCGGATAATAGTTATGCATGATTTAGTAAATATAACGTAAGTATATAATCGAAAATAGTTTTCTTTAGATGAACCAACGACTGCGACGTGGTTCAAGACATTGCAACCTCTTTCGCTCCGAAATTTTGAGGGTCCTCCTCAAAATTTTGCCCCAGTTTGTTGAGTGGACATTTCTGACCGCTGTGCTGAATGACTAAAAATATCGTCTTCGGAATTTTGAGGGTCCTCCACAAAATTCTGCCCCAGTTCCAATAGTGGGGAAAATGGAATTTTTATTAAATTGTGACCGAACCCATAGGGCTGCCTACGTATCCCCTCTTAAACGGGAATCAGGTCAGACGTAGTTCAAATTACATCATAGAGGGAATCATAAGTGGTTACACATAATATCGTTTTACTGCATCTGAATTGATCGGCTTTGGCCAGACTTCTCCGTCCATTTCTGCAAGAATAAGGGCTCCTCCAGTTAGAACCCGGTGAACCATGTACGGACCCTGCCAATTGGGAGAGAACTTCCCCTTGGCTTCATCTTGATGTGGGAATATTTTCTTCAACACCAGCTGCCCCGGTGTAAACTTCCTTGGCTTAACTCTTTTGTTGAAGGCTCTGGACATTCTGTTCTGATACAACTGACCGTGGCAAACTGCATTCGTCCTTTTCCCATCTATAAGTGCTAACTGCTTGTAGCGACCTTTTACCCATTCTGCATCATCCAACTCTGCTTCTTGTATGATCCTTAAGGAGGGAATTTCTTCCTTGGCTGGGATGACCGCCTCTGTACCATAAACCAGCATGTAGGGAGTTGCTCCGGTCGATGTGCGGATTGTGGTGCGGTATGCCAATAAGGTGAATGATAATTTCTCATGCCATTGCTTGTGCCTTTTGACCATCTTCCTTAGTATCTTCTTGATATTCTTGTTGGCTGCCTCCACAGCTCCATTCATCTGAGGCCTGTAGGTTGTAGAGTTCTTGTGTTTGATCTTGATTGTTTCACACATTGCTTTCATCAAGTCGCTGTTGAGATTGGAACCATTATCGGTGATGATTGATTCTGGAATTCTGAACCGACAAACAATGCGGTCGCGGACGAAATCTGCCACAACCTTCTTAGTGACCACCTTATATGATGCTGCTTCGACCCATTTGGTAAAATAATCGATTTCCACTAAGATGAACCTATGCCCATTTGATGCAGCAGGCTCGATAGGTTCGATAACATCCATTCCCCAAGTGGCGAATGGCTACGGTGAGTTTGTTGCAGTAAGCTCGTTTGGAGACACCTTTATCATATCTGTATGTATCTGATAGCAATGGCATTTGCGAACATACCAGATACAGTCTGTTTCCATAGTCATCCAAAAATACCCTGCCCGGAGTATCTTCTTTACTAAGATAAAACCATTCATCTGCGGCCCGCAGATCCCTACATGCACTTCGTCCAATAGCCTGGATGCTTCTTTTGCTTCGACACACCTTAGTAAACCCAAATCAGGAGTCCTCCTGTACAGGATTCCTCCACTGTGAAAGAAGTTGCTGGATAACCTACGAAGTGTGCGCTTCTGAGTGGCGTTGGCAAGTTCTGGATATTCCCCTGTTGTCAAGTACTCCTTGATGTCATGGAACCATGGTTTTCCATCCGCTTCTTCCTCAACGTGGGCACAATAAGCTGGCTGATCATGAATCTTTACTGGGATGAGATCAATGAAATTTGTATCTGGATGCTGGATCATGGACGATAAAGTAGCTAATGCATCAGCAAACTCGTTATGGACTCTGGGGACGTGCTGAAATTCTGTCTTTGTGAACCTTTTCCTCAACTCCTGTATGTGATGCAAGTAGGGAAGTATCTTAGAGTTCTTGGTTGCCCACTCTTCTCGAACCTGATGTATGAGCAAGTCTGAATCCCCGATCACTAGCAACTCCTGAACGTTCATGTCAATGGCTATTTTGAGCCCTAAGATGCAGGCTTCATATTCTGCCATATTATTGGTGCAATGGAACCTGAGCTTGGCGGATACCGGGTAGTGCTGGCCGGTTTCTGATACTAAGACTGCTCCTATGCCAACTCCTTTGAAATTTGCAGCTCCGTCGAAAAACAACCTCCAACCATCATAGGATTCTGTAATATCTTCTCCTATGAAAGATACCTCTTCATCGGGAAAATACGTTTTAGGGGCTCGTATTCTCCGTCCACGGGATTCTCAGCGAGATGATCCGCCAACACTTGCCCTTTGATTGCTTTCTGGATCACATAAACAATGTCGAATTCACGTAGTAGGATTTGCCACTTGGTGAGCTTGCCAGTGGGCATGGGTTTCTGGAAGATATACTTCAAAGGGTCCATTCCTGATATGAGATAAGTAGTGTAAGCACAGAAGTAATGCCTCGACTTCTGCGCGACCCAAGTCAGAGCACAACAAGTGCGTTCTAAAAGAGAATACTGGGCCTCGTATGGTGTGAACTTCTTACTGAGGTAGTAGATGGCTTGCTCCTTTCTCCCTGTTTCATCATGTTGTCCTAGAACACAACCGAATGCTCCATCCAATACCGCAAGGTAAAGCAATAGGGGTCTTCCTGGCTCAGGCGGAACTAAGATCGGCGGCGTTGACAGGTATTCCTTAATTCTATCAAAAGCTTTCTGACAATCATCAGTCCACTTGGTGGCAGCATCCTTTTTCAACATTTTAAAGATAGGTTCACAAATGACCATAGACTGAGCTATGAACCGGCTGATATAGTTGAATCTCCCCAGGAAACTCATCACGTCCTTTTTGTTCTTTGGCGGCGGCAATTCTTGGATAGTTTTGACCTTTGACGGATCCAATTCTATTCCTCGACGACTCACGATGAAACCCAATAATTTACCAGCAGGAACCCTGAATGCACATTTGGCGGGATTCAGTTTCAAATTGTACCTCCTCAGTCTGTTGAAGAACTTTCTTAGGTCTTCCATATGATTCCTGGCTTTCTTGGATTTGATGATGACATAATCCACATATACCTCGATCTCCTTGTGTATCATGTCATGAAAGATGGTAGTCATGGCTCTCATGTAGGTGGCACCAGCATTCTTCAAACCGAATGGCATCATTTTGTAACAGTACATTCCCCATGGCGTGATGAAAGCCGTTTTCTTTGCATCTTCCTCGTCCATCCATATCTGATGATACCCAACGAAACAATCAACGAAAGACTGTAACTCATGCTTGGCGCAGTTGTCAATTAGAATGTGTATGTTCGGCAAGGGGAAGTCGTCTTTAGGACTGGCCCGGTTAAGATCCCGGTAGTCAACACAAACTCTAACTTTCCCATCCTTTTTTGGCACTTGCACGATGTTGGCTAACCATGTCGGATATTCTACTACCTTGAGAACTTTGGCTTTGACTTGCTTGGTAACCTCTTCTTTGATTTTCAAACTCATGTCGGGTTTGAATTTCCTGAGCTTCTGCTTTACCGGCGGACATGTTGGATCTGTTGGCAGTTTGTGAGCTACAATGGAAGTACTGAGACCAGTCATATCATCATACGACCAGGCGAATATGTCTTCATATTCCTTTAGGAATTTCGTGTATTCTTTCTTTTCTGATGGTGACAGGTGAACACTGATGTGCGTTTCTTTGACATTCTCTGTATCTCCCAGATTAACGACCCCAGTTTCGTCCAAGTTAGACTTAGGCCTATTCTCAAAATTTTCAACCTCTCTGATGACCTCTTCTGGTATATCATCCTCTTCTGAATCCATATCCGTTTGTTGCGTTGTCTCGTTGCAATTCACAATCTTTGGTTCATCGTCAAGGCAAGTAATAGTAATGCTGTGTAAAATAAAGCGAATGATAGAAAAAATAATAAGAACGAGATATATAATAAACTGAAATGCTTCGATTGAATTCATAATTGTTTTGAATATCAGAGCTCTTTTCAAAATAAAAAATGCGGAAATAAAATCAGCTAGTAAAAAGTAAAAATGTGATGCATGGTGCTTTTGTTTAGCCTTGTTACCCCGAAGCTTTCCGGGCCCTGGTGGTTCTGATTGACCAATTGCTGAGGCGTTCTCCTCGGTTCACAACTTGTATAGAAGGGTCTTCCTCCCCTTCCTCATCGAAAATAACACACCAGTCCATATCATCGTCTTCCAGAAACAGATTCTTCATGGCTGCCAATGCTTCATCTTCCTCTGATCCATATATGATGTCTGCCGGCTGGAAAGTCTGCTCCAAGCGAGGTATCGGATGCTCCAGTGGATAGTAGGGACCACGCCATGGTAGAGACCAGTCATTGAACTCTTTCCAAGTGTATTCATACCCCATACCAAATGTAGTACCATGTTTCTTCAGCTTGATGGGTTTGGTGATTCCTGATAACTGTGATTTCTACATGTTTTATACCCATTCTTACCTAAGATTTGTGCATTAAATGCCATAAATTAGTCCCAAAATGCTTACAAGTTGCGCTTGATTGCAGGTTTGAGCGACAAGATGACAAATACCAAAGATCGGTTCAAAAAGGAGTGAAATCTGCCAAGTGTCAAAAAACAACTGAAGTGGGGAACAAAATGACCTGTGCGGTCCGCACTGATTTGTCACGCGGTCGCACAGGAGAGTTCAGAGGCTGGGCAATTTCCAGGTCAACCTGCGCGGTCTGCACTGCTTTGCCACGTGGTTGCGCAGGATAGTTCAGAGACCATGCCATTTTCAAGTCAAGATGCGCGGTCCGCGCTCCTTTCCACGCGGTCCGCGCCTAAGAGTGTTAGAAACTCGGTCATTCAAGGCAAAAGCCCACGCGGCCGCACACCTAATCAGTGCGGTCCGCGTGGAAACGTCCTACGCGGTCGCGCGTTGCATTTGCGCGGTCCGCGTCATTGAGTGTCAGAAGCAAGATATGAAGACCCAAACCCCTACGCGGTCGCGCGTCATTTGTGCGCGGTCCGCGCCAGACCCTCAGGGGTATTTTTGTCCGGTTTTTCCTATGTAGTATAAATAGAACATTTTACTTTTTAGGTGCAGTTTTGGAGAGTTTTTCAGTTTTGGTTTTTATCAGATAGCAGCTGAACTCGAGACTTCATGGTTTTAGCCTATTTTGGGCAATTTCTTCTAGTATTAACGTGGATTTGAGTAGATTAACATTGTAGTTAATTATTATGTCAATTTCATCTACTATTTCTTCAATTTCTGTTTCTATTATGGCTAGCTAAACCCATTAACTAGGGTTGTGGCTCAACCCTAGTGTGGGTAATTAATGGGTGTGATTGTTTAGTGCATGAATGATGTTGGGTATTTGTTATTTGGATTAATCTTATGTTTTCATTAAGATTTGGTGGTTGCAAACACTAAGTCTAGCTTAGTGAGTCTTGACTCTTCTTGAGAAAGAGAGTCTATGACCCCAAGATTAATTCCAACAAGGAATTGGGATGGACCCATGAGAATGGTAGTCCCAATTAACGGGTTAAACCTTGAGAGAGTAATTACCCAACTTGAACCATAAGTTGCTTGGGCAAATTGGCCTACCCAATTGGTCTCGAGAGAGTCAATTGGGCAAAATCACTCTCTCCACCGAGAGGTGTGAGAGTGGGTGCAAAAGTGCAACGGTTATAACATAAGTCCCAAATTCATCATTATTGCATTAGGAATCTCTACCTGTTAGTTGACCACCTAGGTACATGCCACGACCCTAGTGTCTTTCTCTATATTGCATACAACTTAGAATCAATATCTTAGCCTAACTTAGCTTTAAGCTTGTAGTTGATAAATTGTAGTTGATAGTCAAAAGAAAACCGAAAATGTTAGAAGATCAATTAGGAGCTAAAACATAGTCCTAGACCATACAAACACTCAACTCCAAGTTGAAGCTCCCTGTGGAAAATTGACCCCGATACCACTATTGGGTGAAAGTATTAGCGCCCACTCTTCCTTAGGTTGAGTCCGCTGCGATCACTTTTTGGCGCCGTTGCCGGGGAGCTTTACGGTGTTGACTATTTGTGTAGCTAGTATTGTGTTTTGCTTCTCTTTCCTTCTTATTTACTAACTTTGTTTGTGTCGATCAATCAGGTACAATGGCTCTTAATGCAAATGACCCTTCTCGGCAATGTGATAGCGGGGGAGGAGGTAGAGGATCTAGAACAAGATGAGGTCTTACCTCAACTTCCACGGAGAGGCCGACATGTCAATATAAATGCAAATGAGAACAACAACATTCCAGACCCTCCTCCAGCACCGCCGAGAGTGGCTCCCAGAGTTCTACCCAATCAAGGATACGCCAGTGCTATTGTTCCCCCCCCCCGAAATCGGGCGGGGAACTTTCAAATCATAAATGTTATGCTGACCTTGCTCGAGCAAAGAGGTTATTTCACGGGTGCCTCTGAACAAAATGCCTACAAGCACTTGAAGGGGTTCGTGGATACATGTTGGGGTAGCAAGCAGACAAACGTGTCCGAGGATGCATTGAGATTGAGGCTTTTCCTGTTTTCTCTTCGGGGTAAAGCATTGGATTGGTTAGAAAGGCTCCCCAATCATTCTATTACAACATGGGATGAATTGGCGGACAAATTTATTGCCAAGTTCTTCTCTCCAAGTCATATGGCAGCTCTTCGGGATGAAATTCTAGCTTTCAAGCAAGAGCCAACAGAACCTTTGCATGAGATATGGGAAAGATATAGAACAATAGTGAAAGAGTGCCCTAATAACGACATGACCGAGGCTATGATTCAACAAACCTTTTATCGGGGCATCAACACCACAAATCAATGTATTGTGAACCAATTGGCCGGAGGGAACTTTATGAAACTTTCTTACCAAGAGGCATGTGATGTACTTGATAAAATGGCTGACACCTCTTCGGCATGGCAAAGCCGAGCAAACGTGCCCCAATGTGACCCCACAGTCATCCATTTGCACAAGGAATTGCACGATCATGGCTAAGCTATAGCCGAGCTTACAACAACTATGAATCAATTGGCAAAGGCGCAATTGCAACAAGTCCAAAACCCGTGCCAAGTCAACGCAATAGAAGGTGTTTCTATGTTGAAAAGGAGGCAAAGAGGGCAACAACCTCAAGGTAATTGTGAACAATATGACAACAACAATGATGGTGGTGGTTATTCAAATGAGTGTTATGAGGATCAAAGCGAAGAGGTCCAATATGTCAACAACTATCAAGGGAATAGAGGTAACTCCTCAAACCAACAATGGCGTCCTCAAGGTAATTGGGGAAATCAACAACAAGGCGAAGGTAATTGAAATAACAACAACCAAAACTAGATTTGGGGTAATCAAGGCAACCAAGGAAATTGGCATGGTAATAACAATAATTGGGGCAACAACAACAATCAAGGAGGGTGGAACAATGGCGGGAGCCAAGGCAACTGGGGGCAAGGTTTTCAAAGGGGCCCCATGTACCAACAACCGAACAATCCACCCGCCTTTCCTTCTCAAGGTCCGAATTCGTCCGGAAGTGAGATGGGGAGAATTGAAAGCATGTTCGAGCAGATGATGAAAAAGAACCAAGATTCTGAGGCCCAATTAGCTTCGCATAACACATCTATCCGGAACTTGGAAGTGCAATTAGGCCAAATCTCTCGGTCTTTAAATTCTCTCCCAAAGGGTGCTCTACCAAGTGATACGGTAGTAAACCCCAAGGGTGGGCACAATAATCATGTGATGGCAGTGACAACGCGAAGTGGAAGAGGCGGTGATGTGCATGCCTCACGAGGAAACCAAGTTATGGTAGATGAAGATGACTTACGAAATGATGAGATCCCGTTGGTAGTTGAGGATGTTGTTGAATAAAGTGCAATTGATGATATGAGAATTGAAATTGATGAGGGTGAGGAGGAGACTCAAGAGGCCATGAACCTGTCTAGGGAACACGTCATTGATATGCCCGAACCGGTGGTGCCAAAAGCCAAGGCACCCTTGCCTAAACCTCCTCCGTCATATCCTTAAAGGTTGGCCAAGAAAAACGGTGACAACCAATTTAAGAAATTCATTGAAATGATGAAGAGTTTGACTATCAACGTGCCTTTGGTGGAGGCACTCGAGCAAATGCCGGGATACGCAAAGTTCATGAAAGATTTGGTTACAAAAAAGAGATCAATGGAGTGTGAGACAATCAAGATGACCCATCAAGTGAGCGCAATTGTGCATTCCATGGCTCCGAAACTTGAGGATCCCAGAGCATTCACAATACCATGTACCATTGGAAGTGCCGATTTCGCAAAAGCCCTATGTGACTTGGGGGCAAGTATCAATCTCATGCCATATTCGGTCTTCAATACCTTGGGTATCGAACAACCTCGTCCAACTTCTATGAGGCTTCAAATGGCGGACCGGTCAATGAAGCGGCCTTTGGGGATTATTGATGATGTCCTTGTTCGTGTTGATAAGTTTATATTGTAGGCCGATTTCGTGATCTTGGATTGCGAAGTGTATTTCGAGGTGCCTATCATTCTTGGAAGGCCCTTCCTAGCTACGGGGAAGGCCTTGGTTGATGTGGAAGTGGGAGAATTGACCTTCCATGTTGGAGATGAAAAGGTGGTGTTCCACGTGTGCAAATCAATGAGGCAACCGGATAGCACCGAGGTATGTTCGTTTGTTGACATTGTCACGCCGGTGATAGTGGATGACACAAGCGCAATGTCAAATGTTGAGGACCCACTTGAGGCCGTGCTATTGAACATGGATGTTGATGATGATGCTAGAAGGGTGGAGTGTGTGAACGTATTACATGGCATGGGCTCATATTCTTATGAACCGAGAAAGTTATCTCTTGATATTGAAAATCGCAAAACTCCACCCACCAAGCCATCTATTGAGGAGCCACCGGTGTTGGAGTTGAAACCACTTCCTCCTCACCTCATGTATGAATTTCTTGGTCCTAATTTCACTTTACCGGTTATTCTTTCTTCTTGCTTGACTAACGTGCAGGTTGACGCCTCTTTGGCGGTTCTTCAAAAGCGCAAGCAGGCAATTGGATGAACCTTGGCGGATATTCGGGGTATTAGCCCCGCATTTTGCATGCAAAAGATAATATTAGAGGAGGATGCTAGGCCGTCTCTTGAACATCAAAGGAGACTCAATGAGGCCATGCAAGAGGTGGTCAAAAAGGAAGTCATCAAGTGGCTTGATGCCGGTGTGGTGTATCCAATTTCTGACAGTTCGTGGACTTCTCCGGTACAATGTGTGCCAAAGAAGGGAGGAATAACGGTGGTGACCAATGAAACAATGAGCTTATTCCGACTCGTACTGTGACGGGTTGGAGGGTATGCATGGACTACCAGAAGTTGAACAAGGTGACTAGAAAGGATCATTTCCCATTGCCGTTCTTGGACCAAATGCTTGATCGTCTTGCGGGATGGGCTTTCTATTGTTTTTTGGATGGGTATTCAGGCTATAACCAAATTCTTATTGCCTCGGAAGACCAAAAAAAGACAACCTTCACATGTCCTATGGCACATTCACCTTCTCTCGAATGCCATTTGGATTATGTAATGCACCGACGATCTTCCAACGATGTATGATGGCAATCTTCACCGACATGGTGGAGGACATATTGGAGGTCTTCATGGATGATTTTAGTGTGGTTGGGGACTCATTTGGTGAATGCTTGCAAAACTTGGATCGTGTGTTGGTCTGATGCGAAGACACAAACTTGGTTCTCAATTGGGAAAAATGCCATTTTATGGTAGAAGAAGGAATTGTGTTGGGTCACAAAATTTCAAAAAGAGGGATTGAGGTTGATAAGGTAAAAATTGATGTTATCTCAAGGCTCCCTCCCCCTACTTCTTTCAAAGGGGTGAGGAATTTTCTTGGACACACGGGTTTTTACCTAAGATTCATCAAAGACTTTTCTAAGGTAGTTAACCTGTTGTGTAAATTGCTAGAGAAAGATGCCAAATATGTGTTCGATGAGAGATGTATGGAGGCTTTCGAGCTTCTAAAGCAAAAGTTGACGACTACCCCCATCATTACCGCACCAAATTGGAGCTTGCCCTTTGAGCTCATGTGCGATGCTAGTGATGTTGCGGTGGGGGCGGTCTTGGGCCAAAGAAGCAACAAAATATTCCATCCGGTGTACTACTCAAGTAAGACAATGAATGAAGCTCAAAGGAACTACACGGTCACCGAAAAGGAATTGCTTGCTATTGTTTTTGCCATGGAGAAGTTTCGGCCATACCTTATGGGGGCAAAAGTGATTATTCATACCGATCACACCGCCCTTAGGTACTTGATGAAGAAGAAAGATTCAAAGCGAGGTTAATGATATAGGTGCTTCTTCTTCAAGAATTTTATTTGGAGATTGTTGATAGAAAGGGTAATGAAAATCAAGTGGCGGACCACTTGTCTCGATTGGAGGAGGAAGGGAGGCCTTTGGACGGCCTTGAGATAAATGATGCTTTTCCGGATGAACAACTCCTCTCAGTTTCAGTGCTAGACATGCCATGGTTTGCCGATATTGCCAATTATCTTGTTACCGGTGTGGTTCCGTATGAGCTCTCTTCTAACCAAATGAAGAAGCTCAAGCGGGATTGTTTGGACTACTATTGGGATGAGCCGTATCTTTTCAAAATTTGCACCGATGGTGTAATTCGCCGGTGTGTTCCCGAAGAAGAGCAATTGAGTATTGTGGAAGCTTGTCACTCTTCGCCCTATGGTGGCCATCATGGCGGGGCGAGGACGGCGTCTAAAGTGTTGAGTTGTGGTTTCTATTGGCCTTCTTTGTTCAAGGATGCCGGTGACTTTGTGAAAAGCTGTGATGAATGCCAACGTGCTGGAGGGATTTCGAAGAAAGATGAGATGCCCCTTAACACGATTTTAGAGGTTGACATTTTTTGATGTTTAGGGGATAGACTTTATGGGACCATTCGTAAGTTCTTGTGGCAACACCTACATCTTGGTAGCGGTTGATTATGTGTCGAAATGGGTTGAGGCCATAGCTTTGCCAAATAATGAAGCTCGAAGCATGGTGGCGTTCTTGAAAAAGAGTATCTTCATGAGGTTTGGCACTCCACGTGCTATCATCAGTGACGAGGGTTCTCATTTTTGCAACCGGGCTTTTGACTCTTTGCTAGCCAAGTATGGGGTAAATCACAAGGTGACCACTCCTTATCATCCTCAAGCGAGTGGTCAAGTTGAGGTGTCCAACCGTGAGATCAAGAGTATTTTGTCCAAGACTGTCAATGCAAATAGGACCGACTGGTCGAAGAAATTGGATGATGCTCTTTGGGCTTATCGTACAGCTTTCAAGACTCCGATTGGTATGTCGCCATATCGGTTGGTGTTTGGGAAGCATCTTCCGGTAGAATTGGAACATAAGGCTATGTGGGCCCTGAAAAAGTTGAACTTAGAATGGGATGTCGCTGCAAATCTCCGGGTTGAGCAATTGAATGAACTTGATGAGTTTAGGTTTCATGCTTACTCCAGCTCGTCCTTGTATAAGGACAAGATGAAGTACTTTCACGACAAGTATGCCCGAGGGAAGGAATTCAAAGTTGGTGACATGGTTCTTCTTTTCAACTCCCGGTTGAGGTTATTTCCGGGCAAGCTGAAGTCTAAGTGGAACGGCCCATTTGAAGTGGTTTGTGTAACTCCTTTTGGTGCCATTGATCTCAAAAATAAGAATGGTGAAGTTTTCCGGGTCAATGGGCATCGTGTCAAGCATTATTTGGGCAAGATTGATGACAGCCACGTGGTGTCACTCATTTATTTGAAATGATGGTGATGGTAACATGCGTCGTGCCGCGACGTTAAATCCAGGCGCTTCTTGGGAGGCAACCCATGTCTTTTTATTTTTCTTTGTTTTTCTGTTGTAGAGTAGGATTTTTGAGCTGATAGTTTGTGAAGTGTTGCAGGGATAATGTTGAACCAATTCAGGGCAAAAGTGCAAAATGGCCAGTCTCTGAATATTGCCTACGCGGCCGCGCAGCAAAACAGTGCGGTCCGCGTAGGTCTGAGCAGCTGAAGGGTTAAGGCCCAGAAGACCCAGCGCGACCACGTGACATTTCTGTGCGGTCCATGCTGTAGGACCCAGAATTACATGCTCTCTAACAAAGTCCCACGCGGCCGTGCACCAAAGCAGTGCGGTCCGCGCTGTGATGGCTGAAAGTACCAAGTCTCTGACAAAGTCCCACGAGGCTGCGCACCAAAATAGTGCGGTCCGCGTGGATTGAACATCTAATGTGTAGGATGCAAAATCCAGCGCGGTCCGCGTCCCCTTTTGTGCGGCCGTGCTGGTAGGTAGGTACAGGGTCCTAGGGTTTTTCTATAAATAGAGGCCTTGGGCCTCATTTTAACCTTTTCGCCAAATTTACACCTGAGCTATTATTTTCACTGTTCATCAAGACTAATTGTGCACATAGTTGAAATCTCATTAATCCCTGGTAACAACTCTCATTCATTTCAATCATAGTCTAATTTTTGTTTTGTTTAATTGCTTTTTACTAGTGTAACTTCTTACTTTCGTCTTTTTCTTCTTAGTTTAACTGTTAGATTAGATTTTTGTGTGTTTTTGTTTAATCATGGGCATGGAATCTTGTTAAATAACTGAGTAGGGACACTTAATCCCCAAAAAGGTGAATGAAAATTGGATTTAATTGAACAAACACCCGGCTCAGTTAAATTAGCCCTACACGGCCGCGCAGCATTTGTGCACGGTCTGCGTGACTCTGGTTAAGAGATGATGAACCTCTCTGCGTGGTCCGCGTGAGCCCAGTGCGGCCGCGGTCCAAAATAGTGCGGACCGCGTGTGAAGAGTTCAGAGAGGTCAACATTTGGGTATTTCACCTGCGCGGACCGCGTACCATTTCTGTGCGGTCTGTGCTGAACCAACGTGGCTGCGTTCCATTTCTGTGTGGACCGCGTCGGTTTATTCAGAAAGGTATGTGTGGGTGTCAGTATACTGCGCGGACCGCATGCCTTTCGGTGCGGTCCGCACCCCTCTGTCTGTGTCACTGTGTCTGCACTCTTTGCATTCAACTGAACTGGCTACTCAACCTTATGTGCTTCTACTAACAATGTTAGACATGTATTCCTTGCAGACAATGGTTCAAAAACGAGCGGGCAAAGAAAAACAACCCGGGAGAGGTGGTTCCTCCCGAGGGGGAAAAGCAAGCGGATTGTGAAACTCACTCCAAAAACTAGGGAATTGATAAAGAAAACCCGGAAGATAATCCGGGAAGCTGATAGAGCTGCATCTCATTCCACGGAGAGTGAGTATGCACCTTCACGGAGCATTACCTCGGAGTCTGCCCCCACCCACATGTCCACTTCATTTCAACTCCATGATTCCCTTTCCCCGGATCATGGTAATGTAGCCTCCTCCAAGAAGCCGGTTAATGTCATCTCGGACTCGTCTGATGAGTCCATAGCAAGAGAAGAAGAGCAATACTCCACATCTCCCACAACTTCATTATCAAGGGAGAGTGGAGGGTATGCTAAGGGAGGTGAGCCACAGGTCGGGGGGGATAGAGCGTACTAGAAAACCGGAGGCATGGGCACACAGGTTTGTTAGTTAGGTTGCTTTCCATAGATTCCTAGAGTGGTGGCCCAAAAGGAAACTGATTCCGAAGAGGAAGTTCATAGATGCCGATCTTGTCCCTCTCAACCCTCATGTGCAAGCACAATTCCACACTAGAGAGGGTTGGGGCTTCTTCAAAGAACGTGTTGAGATGGCGAATGAGCATATGGTGAAGGAGTTCTACAACAATGTTCACCATGTAGTTCGAGACTCAAAGGCAACTAAAGTGAGGGACAAGACAGTTGTGTTTGATGGCAAATCGTTGAATGAATTCCTGGGGTTCGAAGAAGAGGATGAATCACAATATTTAGAAAAGCTAGCAATGAAAGAGGAGGTTTGTCCTTGGTTGGCCGAGCACTTGGCAGCCCCGGGTACAGTCCCAGTCTGGTTGAAAGCACAAGAAAAGATCTTTAGGAACACCCGGAACTTTGAAGCCAAAGGGTGGTTGACTTTTGTGTGTAGTCGACTTGATTCGTCTACACATGATCACTCCACTCCCCTTCCTCGTGCTATCTTGGTAGCATCTATCATGGCAGGTTTCCCTCTGAATATGGGTAATATTATGTTGAGAGTGATTTCTACAGTTGGTAATGAGACCCAAACAAACTACCCCTTCCCAAACACTCTCTCTTTGTACTTCAGAGAATTGAAAGTGAAGAAAAAGAAATATGATGTCAAGGTACCTCCGGTGGCCCCGTACTCATGGTATAGTCAGTTGGGTCCAGACAACCCGAAGAGGGGCAAAAAGAATGTGGCATCCACTTCCACCGCACCTAGCCAGTCTGAGGAGCCAGCGGTCATTGAGCAGCATAGTGAGCCTTCCACCATTCCTGCTACTGATGAGGCATTGCCTCCAGGTCCGTCGTCAGCAGCTGGTCCTTCTATTGCAGTTGACCCGGTAGTCCCTTCATCCAAGACTCACCGGTTCACCGCAAACCAGCTCACCCATTCCCTTGCCAGTTTGAACAACTTGATGTCAGCTGCGACATCCAAGTTGTCTACATTGACCACTGCTGTACAGGCACAGGGAGCACCAGTTACTGTTGAGATTCCTTCCTCCATTGAGGATGCACTGAACAAGATCCTGACCAACCAGGAAAAGATGATGGAGACGCAGGATGCCTTGACTAAGGCGGTTGGGGCACATGGCAAAGTGTTGGAGAAATTGGCTTGGGAGCACAAGCAGCTGAGGAAGCAGAAGGCTTCCAAGGAGTAAGTGACACAGTTCAGAGTGGAGGTGGACAAGCTCATGGCGGATCAGTTGCCACTTGACCTACTATTTGGGGATCCGGCTGTAGAGCCAGCAGTAGCACAGGTACAGGAGGAGGAGCAGAGGCCGAGGAAGAAGAGGAAACTCCCTAGCACTAAGGGAGTTGTGATTGAGGTAGCACCGGTTCAGGAGAGTCCCTCCACTGCCCCACCAGTTGATGAAGCAGTTCTTGAGCAGGCACCTGGCCCAGCAGCACAGCAGCAGCAGGCCGGGGACCAGTCTGAGGTCCCCGCCAGTACAGAGGACTTAGGAGCCACTGACCAGCACAGGGTGACAGATGAGGCTTGAGGGGCCTTTCTATATCCTTTCTTTCATTTTGGTGTTTATTTTGATAGTTAGCATTGGGGACAATGCTAGTTTTTATTCGTGGGGGTGTGGCCCTACTATTTTGAATGACTGTTGGATTACTGTATATATTCTTTTACTTTCATCACATTCGTAGTTGTAGATGACTTGTATATAACTGTTCATTCTAGATGCTCTTAAACTCTATGTATATATTCATTCCCCCTGGTTGTATATTCTACTCCCCTTTTGTACATATTCATTCGGTTTTCTAATTTTCGTTAAAATTTTTCGTTTTAGTTGCAAAGTTAGGCTCGTAGACTTTTTGTTTTGTTTTGGCGTTTGCAATAATCCCTTGGTTTTCTTAATGCCACGGTTCTTTCCAAGGGTAGAGTGTTGTGCGAACCGGGTGGCTCTTCCCAATGATAGATGGCGTGACAACCTTCTTAAGGGTTTGAGTCCGTTTTTTATTTTTCTTTTTGATTTTCAAGTTTTTGTAGTTAAGGGTACCTCAGGCAAAGCTTCACTTGGGCCTAGCACATTTGCCTTTGATCCTATGGTCAAAGACATTATGTTGTGTTTAGGATGGTGAAAGTTGTGGCCTTGAGACTCTTGTGTTGACCAAACAATCATCATGTGGTCATTTTGGGCCATTGTGCGCTTGAATCATATCTAAGGTCGTTGTGGGCCCTCGACTCCGTCTTAGGCAATCCTTGAGTGTGTGTAGTGAGAATTCGAATCGTGAGCCCAAGTACCGAGCCGATGGTCTAGAACTTGCCCTAAATGTTTGGTGAGGTGAAATCATAGGTGGAACTTGACTTGAGACGTGATTATAGGCTCTCCTTGATCCAAAATGCAAAATTTGAACAATTCCCATGACCTACCAATGAAATAATCCCTAGTTCACCCCTTTTGAGCCTTAAACCTTTTTCTTTCATGAACCAAGCTACAAGCCTATACCCGTTCTTAATGAGACCCTCTCTTAGCACCCAAATCTTCCCTTGAGCAAATGGCAAATGTCTAAGTTTGGGGGGGAGAGACAAGAAAGGCATCAATGTGGTAAAAAGGCGCAAAAGCAAAAGAAAAGGAAGGCAATGAAAAAGAGAAAAAGACAAAAAGAAAGACAAAAATGAATAAGAACCAAAAAGGGAATCCAACGACAACAAAAAAGTGAAAAAGGTGTGGAAAAGTGGTAAAAAGGAGAAAGGGTTTAAATTGCAAAAGAAAGAGTGACAATGTGTCTCTCTAACCCCTTGAAAGAAGTGAATTACTCAATTGAGTCAAGAAAGTGTGCCAAAATAAATCAAAAGAAGTGTTTAAGGGAAGATTGAACCCATTTGAACAAAAACATGTCCTACCTTTACCCAAAGCATTCACAATGATTCCTCAAAAACCCTATATGATCTTGAGTTGAGGGAAGCCTACATTAGTGGACACTTACATAAGGGGCAAGCATATGGTACTTAGAGCCGGACTTAGGGCCTTTTCTTTGTGAGAGATGAGAGAGAAGTCCATTCACCTCGATTTGTGTGCAAATACTCTAAAAAGGTGAGGTTCACTTAGGGAAAGTCGAGGATGTGTGAGTTTGGGTTCCACAATGACCAAAGAAATTGAGAAAGGTTCCTTGATGAAATGTGTCAACTCTTGATGCTCTTGTGTCACACTTGATCCACAAGTTTTCAAAGTTTAAATGTGTTAATGATGCATTCGCATTGAGGGCAATTGTTAGTCCCAATTGATGCTTGTTGAGGTTACTTTAGGATAAACAGGAATTACTTGGGTGTTTTCCATTGAGGGGTAGGTCTCATTTTATTTGCTTGAGGACAAGCAAAGGTTTAAGTTTGGGGGAGTTGATAACTGTGATTTCTACATGTTTTATACCCATTCTTACCTAAGCTTTGTGCATTAACTGCCATAAATTAGTCCCAAAATGCTTACAAGTTGCGCTTGATTGCAGGTTTGAGCGACAAGATGACAAATACCAAAGATCGGCTCAAAAAGGAGTGAAATCTGCCAAGTGTCAAAAGACAACTGAAGTGGGGAACAAAATGACCTGTGCGGTCCGCACTGATGTGTCACGCGGCCGCACAGGAGAGTTCAAAGGCTGGGCAATTTCCAGGTCAACCTGCGCGGTCCGCACTACTTTGCCACGCGGCCGCGCAGGATAGTTCAGAGACCATGCAATTTTCAAGTAAATATGCGCGGTCCGCGCTCCTTTCCACGTGGTCCGCGCCCAAGAGTGTCAGAAACTTGGTCATTCAAGGCAAAAGCCCACGCGGCCGCACACCTAATCAGTGCGGTCCGCGTGGAAACACCCTACGCGACCGCGCGTCGCATTTGCGCGGTCCGCGTCCCCAAGTGTCAGAAGCAAGATATGAAGACCCAAACCCCTACGCGGCCGTGCGTCATTTGTACGCGGTTCGCGCCAGACCCTCAGGGTTATTTTTGTCCGGTTTTTCCTGTGTAGTATAAATAGAACATTTTACTTTTAGGTGCAGTTTTGGAGAGTTTTTCAGTTTTGGTTTTTATCAGATAGCAGCTGAACTCGAGACTTCATGGTTTTAGCCTATTTTGGGCAATTGCTTCTAGTATTAACGTTGATTTGAGTAGATTAACATTGTAGTTAATTATTATGTCAATTTCATCTACTATTTCTTCAATTTCTGTTTCTATTATGGCTAGCTAAACCCATTAGCTAGGGTTGTGGCTCAACCCTAGTGTGGGTAATTAATGGGTGTGATTGTTTAGTGCATGAATGATGTTGGGTATTTGTTATTTGGATTAATCTTATGTTTTCATTAAGATTTGGTGGTTGCAAACACTAAGTCTAGCTTAGTGAGTCTTGACTCTTCTTGAGAAAGAGAGTCTATGACCCCAAGATTAATTCCAACAAGGAATTGGGATGGACCCATGAGAATGGTAGTCCCAATTAACGGGTTAAACCTCGAGAGAGTAATTACCCAACTTGAACCATAAGTTGCTTGGGCAAATTGGCCTACCCAATTGGTCTCGAGAGAGTCAATTGGGCAAAATCACTCTCTCTACCGAGAGGTGTGAGAGTGGGTGCAAAAGTGCAACGGTTATAGCATAAGTCCCATATTCATCATTCTTGCATTAGGAATCTCTACCCATTAGTTGACCACCTAGGTACATGCCACGACCCTAGTGTCTTCTCTATATTGCATACAACTTAGAATCAATATCTTAGCCTAACTTAGCTTTAAACTTGTAGTTGATAAATTGTAGTTGATAGTTAAAAGAAAACTAAAAATGTTAGAAGATCAATTAGGAGCTAAAACATAGTCCTAGACAGTACAAACACTCAACTCCAAATTGAAGCTCCCTGTGGAAAATTGACCCCGATACCACTATTGGGTAAAAGTATTAGCCCCCACTCTTCCTTAGGTTGAGTCCGCTACGATCAATTCCCTGGAGGTTTTTGCCGAGTCCCTTTCCAGGTTCGTACCCACACCAATTCAAGATACTTTCAATCTTGTTATCCCACCATTTATCCTTGTCTACAACGTTGACCCTTTCAATGTGGTGGTATGTTTCTCCACCTATTCTCCTTATGCCTCCAATCATCGGGATGGTCTGGCGACTATATATGAGGTTGCTACCATCGCCATGAATAATCACCTCTTGGTGATTCTATTCGAACTTCACTGCCTGATGCAGGGTCAATGCTACAGCTCCAGTGGCGTGGATCCATGGTCGTCCCAACAGCAAGTTGTAGGATGTTGGGACATCTATCACTTGAAAGTCAACGTCGAACCAAGTTGGTCCCATTTGCAGGCATAGGCTAATCTCTCAAATAGTAGACCTTTGGGACCCATCGAAGGCTTTGACATTGATGGCTCCATCTTTGATCTCATGCAGGCTCTTTCCCAATGTTCTGAGAGTGATCAGCGGACAGATGTTGAGGCTGGATCCTTCGTCGATCAGGACTCTAGTGATGAAGTAATCCTCGCATTACACAGTGATGTGCAGGGCCTTGTTGTGACTCAGTCTTTCTGGTGGCAGCTCATCTTCGTGGAAGGTGATTTTGCAGCTTTCTAGTATTTGCCCTACCATATTTGCCATTTTGCCTCCAGTTATGTTGCTGGGCACATAAGCTTTGCTCAATATCTTCATCAAGGCATTTTTGTGTGCGTCATAGCTCTACAGAAGAGCTAGGATGGAGATCTGCGCTGCTGTTTTATTCAACTGCTCAACGACCGAATATTCCTTAGCTTGTATTTTCCTCCAAAGATCATCAAGCCCAGTTTCAGTAGTCCGTCTAGAGGCTTGCTTACTGGACTCAACTAGGTGCTTTGGAGTGTAAACCGCACTGTTCTGGTCATACCCTGCGCAGCAATTGCTTCTCCCGTCTTGGTCTTCCCTTTCCTCCTTGCTTCAGCTGTGTAATCCCATGGTATGGCAATTGAGTGGAACGGTGTTATGTCTGACATTGCTATATGAATAGGTACCCTTGGTGGTAACACAACAACTTCGAAAGGTGCAGGTGTCTTCGGGACTCCAAACTCAACCTTAATTGGTCCGGGCACCTTTGCAGAAGAAGGTGCTTCAAATTCGAGAGGTATAGACATATTTACTTCATCGCCCTTTGAGGGATGATTCTGCACAACAATTGGGTTAAGCGTGACCGCCGGTTTCTTTGGCTCATCGCCCTCAGCAATCAATCCTATTGACCCCTTGGGGTCCCAGTCATCTTCGATCTCGATCATGTGAATGTCTCCACCTTTGTGATCTGGCAGAGGGTTGTTGCGGACATTAGGAGCACGCTCCTTTGCTACGATAACCTTATTGTCAATCAGAGTTTGAATCTTGTCCTTCAACGAGCGGCACTCATCAATGGTATGTCCCTTCATGCCGGAGTGGTACGCACAGGTCTTATTAGGGTTGACCCACTGGGAAGGATTTTCTAAAGTTATGGCAGGGATACGGGAGACGTAACTAGTAGCTTTAAGTTTCTCATACAGCTGGTCAATTGGTTCAGCGATGGCTGTATATTGTCTAGGAGGTCTGCGGTCAAAATTTGGTCTGGGTCTAGGGAAATTTTAGCGAGTGGGAGGTGATTGGTAGTGAGAGGGTTGGGCATTATAAGCTTGGTAAATAGGTGCAGGTTGAGAGTATCTGAGTGAAGTGGGTTGATATGTGGGAGGTGAAGATGATTGGTAAACGGGTGGTGGATTTTGGTAAGAGGGTGTGGGTGCTTGGTAATTCGGGATAGGCTGATATGTAAGTGGAGGTGACAGGTAAGTGTGGTATTTTAGTGGTGATTTGGCTCCTTGTGCGACCATCACGACACTCACATCCTTGTTTTTGGACGTGCCACCAGACTGTAAAGCCTTGTTGGTGGCCTGCAATGCTTCAAGATTAGTAACTGTACCATTCTTAATGCCTTCCTCAATTCTTTCTCCCAGCTTGATGATATCGGAGAATTTTTCTGGCCCTCAATCAGCATCAACCTCTCATAATATTGTGGATCCTAAGCCCAGACGAAGAATCTGTTCATTTGTTCCTCTTTTAAGGCCGGCCTGACCTTAGCAGCCTCTGATCTCCAACGAGTAGCATACTCGCAGAATGTCTCGGTAGGCTTCTTCTTCAAATTCTGGATGTAGAATACATCCGGTGCATTCTCTGTATTGAATCGAAACCTATCCATGAAATCCGATGCCATACCTACCCAACTTGTCCATTTCTTGGGGTCCTGACTGATGTACCAGGATAAAGCATCCCCCTTGAGACTTCTCATGAAGAGTTTCATACGGATTTTCTCATTCCTTCCGACTCCGACCAGCTTATCACAATATGTCCTCAAATGGACTCTGAGATCTCCCGTACCATCGAACATTTCGAACTTGGGAGGTTTGTACCCCTCTGGAAGTTCAACATCTGGCTGAATGCAGAGGTCCTCGTAATTCAGCCCCTCTATACCTTTGTTTCTTTCCATGCCCTGGACTCGGTTGGTCAACTTCTTGAGTTCTGCTGCCAAGTTTCTGATAAGAGAGTCCTTGTCATCAGACTCAGGTGCACTTGAGATTGGTTGAGTGTAGTGGGGTACGGTATCTACGTAGATGGGAGTGTTGTGGAGGTGGTCGTTTGTGGTGTTCAGTGGTTCAGGAATGAGTAGTGGAGTGTTGTTTGGAGTGTGGCATGTGTTGCAGTGTTGAGCATGAGTGGGTTCCATCTATGGTTGTGGGGTGTTCTGTGGAGGTGCGGGATTTTGAGCATTTGGAAAGTAGACATCAGGAGCGGTGAGAGAGAATGATAAATTTGCCAAGTTCCGAACTTGGTCCATTTCTTCTCAAAACTTCAATAATTTCTGCTCAAGTTGGGCAGCAGTTTCCTTAGAAATCGGGGTACCCTGAGGGATCTCAATTCTTTCAATTTCCTTTCCGGCGCTTGAATCTCCCATTCTACCTTTGTTCTTGTTCTTGGAGGAGGAGGAGGTGGAGGGCCCTTGGATCTTGTACTGTATGATGATGGTGCCAGAATGCACGAACTAACCTTTGGGGAGGGGAATAATATTTGAAAAGAAAAACAAAAAAGGTAACAAGTTAGTGCGGATTATGAAGAAAAATGTTACAGTATTTAAACACATTGTGCAAGGATGTAAATCGTGTCCTAATTTGGGTGTCTCGTTGTGCCCGAGGTAGGCCTAGCGACAAATTAATTTGGAGAACTTATAATGCTAAATGCCTCATTTTATTGATAAAAATAAGACGAACAAAACGACACTAAAATAGCGGAAAGTAAAAATGTCACTAATGGCCATTGGCCTTATTACATCGTTAAAGCAAAATAAAAGACTCCTAACTACTTGGTCCCAGAAGGACCTTCTTCAAGTTGAATGTTCTCGTTGATCAAGTCCTCCAGCTCGCGTAGATTTTCTAGTAAAAATGCTATCGCCAGACGTTCTCCTTTGCCTTCCTCAGCATTTTGACAGTCGACAACTCTTTTCCTCACTTTCCCTTTCAATTCCAGCAAGTTGTACTCCAGGTATTCTAGCTTCTCACTAGCCTTGGTGACTCTCTCTTTCCATTTGTTGATTTGGTTGCTCGATGGGAGGTTTCTCCACCAAGTCTGCAAGAGTGAAGGTATGTTTACCATACCGAAGTCAGAAACTTTGTCATTCATTTTCTGCAAAACAAAAGGGTTAAGACCTCACCCCCACCGGACTCGACTATTTAATACCAATAATCAGCATAAAAAGCATTTAGTTCTCCAAATAAATGTACAGAATATGGTGGTGTCCATTTGGGTTTCAAGGAAACCTAGTGGACTTCGGACAACGCTATCTTAATGAGTCATTATGTGGACAACATAACTGATTCGGCTAGGTTTGACCATGATGCATGTACAATTAAACAGAGTAAGGTTTTTATTGGGGTATTAGATAGGTACCCTTGAGCGGACAACTCAAGAGGAAAAGGCACGGAACCGTCGACTGCACCGCTGATCGACTGGTTTTACCGCAAATACGCCTTTGCCAAATTTAAAGGGTGATAATATTGGAAGAGCGCAACCACTCATTATAAGCGTTGCTATGGTATTTGTTTGGCACGAGTGGAATATGATGTTGAAGATGCAGTTTACAAGAATGAAATAAATTGACATGTATTTCCACGTTCATAAATAATTACAATAATTGCAGTAATCACAATACTATTGAAATAAAGCAGTAAAGGAAAGCAGTTAAAGGAAATAAAAGACATGAAGAGCCAAGTCAGTTTCGTAGTGAAAGAATAAAAGACGGTAAATAAAGCAATTAATGAAATGGTAAAGTCACAAGCAACATGCAATGGTAAAAGCCTAAAGAAGTTCCCCAGCAGAGTCGCCATGCTGTCGACGCCCCCTATTTCTACGGGTCGAAATCGGGTATACGACATTGGGAGGACAACTCTATTCCCTTTCGAGAATTGGGTTTTGGAATTTTGAAGAGTCGCCACCTAATGATTATAGTGCATTAGGACACTTTAAGAAAGGTTTGAGTTGGAAAAAACCAGAGTTCGGGTAAGGGATAGAAATTATCTCGAGGGGAAGGTGTTAGGCACCCCTCAAGATCCACTAGTGTGGTCCCGGCCATGTTACAATTGTGACTTTACAAGTAAACAATCAAGGCTCAAATAAGGACTTGCATACAACATTGCAATTAGGTTGAAAACTTTTGAAGGTAAGTAGAGAGGACAGAAATTTATAAAAAAAAGATTTGAATGGTTTCACGAGAAGAGATGAAAGCAAATAAGGGGAGGGGGTCCTAGGTTTACGATTAATATGGATCACTTCAATGCAATACCCAGTAATCACTCCTCAAAAAAGAGGGGTCGCACGTGATATTAGCGCATCGGTCATCATCTCCATATCTACCCTTCCCACCCCGTTAAGGTATTAAAGCGCGGAATAGTATCGTTACTTATTGCATGCTATTACCCGTCCCAATCCTATCAGTCCCGGAGGCAAATGGGACTACTAATCCTAAAGGGGAGGGAGCTGGGGCTTTTGCAGTTTTTTTAAAAAGGATAAAATTCTAAGGCGACATTCAAAACATATACAGCAAGTATTGGGAAAGCAAGTAAGCAGATATGGCTCAAATAAACCTCCTTAAATCAGAGAAAATCATATAGTTTAGCATGTCTTACACGTACTGATTAGGTCTGAATTAAACTTAAACATTAAGGCAGGCTGATTTATCACATATTTTCAGATAAGAAGTCCGAATTAGGCCTGCCTGCTGGTTGTAATTATCAAAGACTGATGCAATTATAGTTTTTACCCTAAAGCTTGCCTAGGTGTTAAACGGAACCTATAGGCATGATATCTATTAGTTTCAGAAATAAAGAAGTAAACTGATTGCAGAAAAAAGAATTGTCAATTATAGGGACATACGATCTGCAGGCGTTAAACATTATTGCTACTGATTTTAGGCTTATAAGCGAGTTGACAATCCAGGTTTGGTTGACAACTCCTATAGGCATGCTTTCTAGGCGTTACTGATTTTAAGCGTTGTTATTGTCATGCAGAAATCCTATAGGCAGGTCATCTATATGCTGTTAGTTATTTAAATCTATAAACAGGTTTGCCTAGTGACAGATGCATATGCAAAATGCAGGAAGTCCTATAGGCATATTATCTATATGATATGCAGAATTTCAAAAACGACTTATAGACATGGTATCTATATGAAGTGCAGAAAAACCTATGAACATGGTATCTACACGAAATGCAGAATTTCCGAAGTATAGGAATTCCCTATGAACATGGTATCTACATGAGATGCAGAATTTCAGAAGTATAGTAATTCCCTATGAACATGGTATCTACATGAGATGCAGAATTTCAGAAGTATAGTAATTCCCTATGAACATGGTATCTACATGAGATGCAGAATTTCAGAAGTATAGGAATTCCCTATGAACATGGTATCTACTTGAGATGCAGAATTTCAGAAGTATAGTATAGTAATTCCCTATGAACATGGTATCTACATGAGATGCAGAATTTCAGAAGTATAGTAATTCCCTATGAACATGGTATCTACCCCTTTGCATGCAGGACTGACCCTCCCTTTTTCACTAACACCCCAGCAGTTTATTACAAGATTATTACAGACCATAATGAATAAGAAAAAGATAAGAAATATATCAGAAATTAAAGATTCCAACCAATGAGAGCCTAATTCAGACCCCATGTCTGAAATATGAAATAAACCAACTTCCAAAGATCAGATTTCCAAAGCCTTTCTCTTATTTGGGATATGTCAAAATTCCAAGGAGCTTCAAGAACTCCAGGCAATGCTTACACCCCCAAATATCATTGCAGAATCAGATTATAGTGCAGTGTGGAAGGGCCAGCCCTCAAATATCCATGCTCAGAGGGAACTCAAAGTCCCAAGGCAAAGCTCATAGGAGGGGGGAGGGGGCAGAACTTAGAGGCTATGAGTAAGTGCAAGTGCAATAGAGGGGAATTAGGGGAAGTCCAGCGTAAACTAGTGGTAGGGGTATGGGGAATTTGGATCACGTTCAGACCTGAGAGGTAAACTAATGGTATGGCGTAAACCATTGAGGATCATGTTCATACCTGAGCAGCAATTTGGATACTGCCAAGCCATAAACCTTAACTCAAACACATAGAAGGGAGTGTGGGTATGGGGAATTCACAACAAATAGCAGATGTAAAGAGAGAGTAGCATATTCAATACAGAACATGAACAGGAAAGTAGCCAAGAGTGTAGCAACTGTAAAGTAAACATATAGGGATGATGCTGGAATCAAAATTAGGACATACTAGTTTCAGGGAAACAAATAAGTGAAAGCAGAAGTCTTGTAAGCCAATTTGCAAGCAAGCAGTACAAAGGATCTCAGAAGAGAGTAGAGAATTGAAAGAGTATTGTAATTGAGAGTGTGTGTGTAGTATGCAATTCAAAGTGTGTTCAAGTGCAAAAGGGTAGTCCCCTTTTATAGTGCAGAAAACAAGTAAGAAAAGGTAAGGAAATAGTTTGCAATCAATCACATAAAGTCTCCCTTTGGTTAAGGGATTCTGATTTCGAATGGGCATAAGACAATTAAGGAAAGAATTTGATTAAAACCTTTTCCAAAGTAACATAATAAGGGTAAATACACAGGGTTTATTTAAGGAAAAAGTCCAATGGTACATGGTTTGTGAAAAATAAGGAAAGGGAATCAATCAAACAACTAGTAAAATCAAAGTTGCAAGCTTTGTTCGAATGAACCAAGTCAGAAAAAGGGTAAAGAAAGGTTCAATTAGGGAAAATCAGTAACAATCAAGTAAACACCATTAAAGGAATTCAGAATTAATTAGTAGTTGGCAAAACCTTTTGAAAGAAGAGTTCTCATATATAAAGCACACAAAATTTGTGAATCAAGAAGAGGCTGTCAAATTATTTAGAAGAAAGTTTAATCGAAGAGAAGTTCAAAATCATAAGCAAAAAGATACAGGTTCAATTTGCAGACTCATAGTGAGTCTGAGATTTCAGGGTCCCAAAGTGGAGCCTTAACTCGAACACAAAAATCAAAATCGTCAAAGAAAACCCCCAAATCCTAGGGTTTCAAAATTGAATCAGACATGGAAGTGAGAAAGCAAGTCTTTTGTTTTAGAGTCTCAACAAAACAGATATGATAGCATGTTTGAATGACAAAGGAAGAAAAATCATGAAGAACATATTTGCGAAAACTCGGAAGCTAAACAAGTTCAGAAGAAGGAGATAATACAAACATGAACACAAGTAGATGAAGCATGTAAGAAAATGAACAGAGTCCAGTAAATAAGATCAAATAACTTAACGGTAAACACACACAGTAAAAGAGTAAAGAAAACTAAGCAAGGATTAACATGCATAGCATAAAAGAAAAGGTAGAAGACAGTACATGCATAATAAAGAGTAATCACACCAGCAGGGTATGGGAAAACACACATAAAGTAAAGAAGAAGAGAAATCAGAAAGATTTTCCCAAAAAATCCTTTCAGAAACCCTAAAATCGAAGAGAAACGATTTTGAAAAGAAACTTTTGGGGAAAACACCTTAGATGGCAAGAAAAGCATAGATACAGTATAGATCTAAGCAAATAACGGTGAAAGGACCTTGAATAGCTTAGGGTTTCGGAAAAACCCTAGAAATGAGAAAGGCTTGGAAACAGGTCCGATCTTGAGACGGAGAGGTCAAGAATCAGGCTCCTGAGTCTTGAATATGCTAGAGCATGGCCGGAGGAGCCATGAAATCAAAGGTCTGAGAAGATCGAAGAGGGAATCGTCGAGGCCAGGTGAGAATGAGGGATTAGGGTAGTCACCTGTGTTTAATTATGGTAGGGCGAATAGTGGTCGTTGATCCGAATGATCAACGACCTAGATTTAAGAAGGTAGATGGGGAACCGGGTTGGGTCGTTTGAGTTGGGTTAGGGGTTGGGTCAAAAGGAATTGGGCTGGTCCGAATTTGAGTTTGAAATTGGGTCAATTTTAGGCTAAAATCGAAATGTAATGGGGCTACAATTGAAACGAACTGAGGCCAAAATTTAAATAGCCAGTTTTCCCTTTTTATTTTATAAAAATAGTAAAAATTATTTTGAAAGCAAATTAAAAGCACTGGATCCATTATTAGTATATAAATATTAATTTAAAAATATTGGAACCAGTTTCATAATTATAAAATGCTATTAAATCTTAAAGTAGGCTAAAATTGCAATTATATGCAATTTAGCTTTTAAATTACCAAATTAATTTATAAAAATATATGAAAAGTAACCTACCTATATGAAAAGTAACCTACCAATATTTTGGTATAAATATGAGAATAAAATAAGTTATTCACCAAAGTGATAATTTTAGGAATAATTATTGAGCAATAAATCAATTTAAAAATCTTTTAAAAAATTGGAAAAATACTAAAATACTTGGGCATACTTATATATGTATGTATATGATATTTGAAAGTATTTGCATGTAAAAGAAATACATAGGGAAAAATTGGGTATCAATAGAGAGGTGGCTTATGAGCTTGCTTTGCCACCCAGCTTGTCTAGCGTGCATCCGATATTTCATGTTTCTATGCTCCGAAAGTATATTGGGGATCCATCTCATGTGTTGGACTCCAGCATGGTTCAGTTGGATGATGATTTGACCTTTGATGTGGAGCCAGTAGCTATTTTGGGTCGTCAGGTTCGGAAGTTGAGGTCAAAGGATATAGCTTCAGTGAAAGTGCAGTGGAGAGGTCGGCCCATAGAGGAGGCTACCTGGGAGACCGAGCTAGATATGCGGAGCAGATATCCTCACCTATTTAAGGCTTCAGGTATGTTTCTTGACTCGTTCGAGGACGAACGTTTGTTTAAGTTGGGGATGATGTGATGACCCGGCCAGTCGTCTCATGAGTTATTGCTCCATTTTCCCCTATTTCAGCTTCTCTACACTTCGTTATCTGTGTTATATGTGATCGGGTTGATTAGTTTGAGTTCGGAGAGGATTTTGGTAAGAAATGATACACTTAGTCTCTTTTAAGAAGGCTTAAGTTGGAAAAGTCAATCAGACGTTGACTTATGTGTTATAAGGCTCGGATGTGAGTTTCGATGGTTCGTTTAGCTTCGGTAGGTGATTTGTGACTTAGGAGCGCGACCAGAATGAGTTTTGGAGTTGTAGAGAAAATTTAGGCTTGAATTGGCGAAGTTGATAGTTTGGCGATTTTCGGTTGATAGGCGAGATTTTGATATAGGGGTCGGAAAGGAATTCCGAGAGTTGCAGTAGCTTCGTTGTGTCATTTGGTATGTGTGTACAAAATTCAGGTCATTCGGGTGAGATTTGATAGACTTTTGATCGAAAGCATAATTTAAGAGTTCTTGAAGTTGTTAGGCTTGAATCCCCTGTTAAATTGGTGATTTGATGTTGTTGTGAGCATCCCGAGGTTTTGAACAAGTTTGAAAGATGTCATGGGATGTGTTGGTGCAATTGGTTTGGAATTCCAGGAGTTTCGGGTAGGTTCCGGGATGTTGTAGGCCAAGATCATAGCTGTAGCAGGTCCAGAAGGGTTGCAGGCCTCAGAACCCACCCGCGCGGACCGCACAATGCGGCCGCGGTGGTTTTGTGCGGACCGCGGTGCTTTTGCGTGGACCACAGTGGTTCTGTGCGGACCGTAGAGGCAGAAATCTGAGGGGTACTCTATAAATACGAGGTTTTGGGTTTTATTTAATATTTTGACCTAGAGAGCTCGGATTTTGGTGATTTTTCGAAGGTTTTTCAAGAAATTCATCGGGATAAGTGATTTTAACTCAGATTTGGCTAGAGTACATGAATTTATCATTTAATTCATCATTTAATTCATGATTTGGGAAGGAATTTGGGAAGAAAATTGTGAAACCTTTCAAAAATATAAAATGATGATTTGAAGAACCAAATGGTATTGGAATTGGATAATTTTGGTATGGTTAGACTCGTGAGTGTGGTATCGGATTGCACATCGTAGTGCTATATTGAAGTGAGACACGCACTGGATGATGAGCGTGGGATCTTTTACTACTGGGGATTGTGACTTGGTCCGTCCCGATTGATGATTTTTACCGTGTATTTGACTGAAATTTTATTTGTTATCATCATGATTTGGGCTGATTGCCATATTTGGGCTTCGTGCCAACTATATGAACCCTTCGGGGATTTTGACTGATTTTCCTCGCTATACCTGTTAAAAATCATATCCTCAGTCATGTTTCTATCTGTTTTAAGCGATTCGAGCTGGTTTTATCATACTATTCCTAAATGAGAGGAATTTGTGGGCTGAGATCCCTATCTCCTGTTATTGTGCCCGAGAGGCTGTAAGGTTAATGACTGAGAAGGGTTGAGAACCCAATGGTGAGGATATTATATATGTTATGGATCGAGCCGCACGCCGCAGCAATACTTATATGGATCGGGCTGCACGCCGCAGCAATATAGCGCTTGGGCTGTAGGAGCCCCTCCGAAGTCTGCACACCCCCAGTGAGCGCAGTCGACTATCTTTATGGATCGGGCTGCACGCCACAGCAATGTACGGATTGAGATGCACGCCGTAGCGGTTATTCTGATTTCTGTTATTATGAGGGATATACGGGTCGAGAGCTGAGAATGAGCACCAAATGATGAGAGTGAGCCCGAGGAGCTGATATTGTTATGAGTGATTGACATTATGCTCGAGGGGTGGATTTCTGCTTGTTATTTACCTGCTAAATTATCGTTTTACCTGATTTAAAAAGATTTCACTTGTCGTCTTCATTGATTTACTGCTTTAAGTGATTTTTACTGCTTGATATAGAATTGTTTTGTGCCTTTACGTTTTCTTGCTTTCAGCCATTATTTATGATTATTACTCACTGAGTCGGAGTACTCACATTACTCCCTGCACCGTGTGTGTAGATTCAGGCATCGCAGAGTTCGCTCCTGAGTGTTGATCCTCCCAGTCCAGGAAGTGTTTTCGGAGACTACGAGGTAGTTGTTGGCTTCCGCAGCCCCGTGCCTCCCTTATCTTACTATTTTCATGTCCTTGAACTTCTGTATCGGATTTTGTATCTAGTAGACCGGTATCCGGATTTATTAGTTGCTCATGACTTGTGACACCCAAGTTTGGGCTTTGTCGGGATGGTTTCTATTGTTGTTATCGTTACTTACGCAAATTATGGTTATTATATCATGTTTTAGAACTATTTATGGTATTTAACTATTTAAATAAGGTGTTCTGCTTTGGTCTGGCTGGCCTTGTCTTCACGAGAGGCACCATCACAACCGGGTTCGGGGTTAGGGTCGTGACAAGAAACATACTAAGACTTTCCATGAGTATGCTACTTGTTTGAGGTCGAAAACGGCCAAGGTCAGGCCATCTTTGGATGAAGAACAGATGAATAAATTCTTCGTCAGAGCATAGGATCTGCGATATTATGAAAGGATGATGGTTATCGAAAATCATAAATTCTCTAATATCATCAAACTCGGAGAAAGGATTGAGGAAGGAATCAAGAGCGGGATGGTAACGAATTTTGAGGCACTGCAAGCCACAAATAAAACATTACAATCAGGTGGCATATCGAAGAAGAGAGACGTTGGGGCAGTAATGGTGGCCCAGGGTCCAAAATCTCCACTTATCTATCAAAAACCTCCTCCCACATATCAAACACCTTCACCCATATATCACACACCTCCACCCGCATAACAAGCAACACCACCTACATAACCTTCATCTCCCAGATATTCCCAACCAGCCACTATCCATCACACCTATAACTCCCAACCATCCCACTTCCAATCACCACCAGCTCGCCAAAATTATCCAAGACCAAGACCTAACTTCGACCGAAAGCCACCTAGACAGTACACCGCCATTGTTGAGCCCATCGACCAGTTGTATGAAAGGTTGAAAGCTGTGGGTTACGTCACTCCTATTCCCGCTGTGGCATTAGAAAATCCATCCCAATGGGTCAATCCGAACAAAACTTGTGCGTACCATTACAATATGAAAGGGCGCACCACTGCTGAGTGCCGAACCTTGAAGGATAAGATCCAGACGCTAATTGACAACAAGGTCATACAAGCAAAGGAATCCGCGCCTAATGTCTGTAACAATCCCCTCCCTGATCATAGAGGTGATGGTGTACATGTGATAGAGATGAATGAAAAATGGGACCTTGAGGGGTCGATCGGGCTTATTCGAGAAGGCAATGACTTTAAAGTTGCATTCACACTTACTCCTATTATGGTACAGACTCAGGCACCAATCGAGGTTAAGGTAACTGCATCAGTTCCATTCGAGGTGGAGGTGGCTCCGCCTGTAGCCACCCCCACTCCATTTGAAGTAGAAGTGGTCACACCTTTCACCGTGACAGTATCGACCACACCCCCATTCAACTCAAAAGCAATACCCTGGGATTATGTTACCGAGGCTTGGCGAAAAGGGAAGGCCAAGGTAGAGGAATCTGACGCCACACAAGGAATGACTAGAAATGGAAGAGTCTATACGCCAGAACATTTGGGAGGATCAAGTAAGGATGCCACTACTAGACAGCCTATCATTGAGGCTGGGCTAGATGACATGTGGAGGAAAGTACATGCAAAGGATTATTCTATTATTGACCATCTAAACAAAGTCCCTGCTCATATATCTATTCTGTCACTATTGCAGAATTCAGAGGCACACAAAAACGCTTTAATAAAGGTGCTGAGTGAGCCTTATGTACCCAATAACATCACTGGCGAAGAAATGGCCAACATGGTTGGGCAAGTACTAGAAAGTCATAAGATTATCTTCCACAAAGATGAGCTACCACCTGAGGGGATAAATCACAATCGAGCATTGCATATGGTGCAATTTGAAGATAAGTTCATTGCCAGGGTCTTGGTTGATGGAGGTTCAAGCTTAAATATTTGTCCATTGGACACTCTGAAAAGGTTGGACAAACATGAAATACGGGTAGGAAGCATGAATGTGAAAGCTTTCGATGGGTCCTAGAGGGCCACGATCGGGGAAATCAACCTTTGGTTACAGATGGGGCCAACTTGGTTTGACGTCGAATTTCAGGTACTCGACATACCAGCCTCATATAACCTTCTGTTGGGCCGACCATGGATCCATGTTGCTGGGGCCGTACCTTCCATACTACATCAAGCTGTGAAATTTGAATGGAATCATCAGAAGGTGATCATTTACGGAGATGGGAGTAACCCCATTTACACTAGTCAAACCATTCCGGTCATTGGACATAGAAGAAGGCTAGGAGGGGAAACCTATCATCATATTGAACGGGTCAATGCCGTCGAGAAGGATAAGTGGTGGAGTAACAAAATAGAAAGCATACTAGCATGGTCTAGATATGAACCCGACAAAGGGTTGAGAAAGAACCTCCAAGGTATCACCAAACCAATACAACTGAAAAATCATGGTACCACCTTTGGGCTTGGATACCAGTACACATGGCAAGAGTATAGAAATTGGTCGCCTCCATGGAGTGGACCATATTACCCCTTGAGCAGCCAATGCCACGTCTGGAACAAGCTTTTTACCAGGCTGATACAATATGAGGGACTGCAGAAGAAGAACACTAGCTGGGTTGAAGAATTTGTTCTTGGAGGATGAAGACATGGACTGCATTGTCGTAATTGAGGAGGAGGAGGAAGAAGGTCCCACTATTTAGACCATGAAGAGGGGAGCTGTTCTCAGGAACTGGACTGCCATACCATCCCGAGCCTGCCGAGTCCCTGGGTAGCTTGGCAGAATTTACTTCTATAAGCCATTCTAGGCATTTAAGATTTCCCGTAATTTTGTTTTAAGATTTACTTGTTTCAAAATAAATGCTCGATTCATCGAGCCGTACTTTGTCTAGACGATTTTTTTTAGTTTTAATCAAATGCATTTGCTCTTTATTATTCACTACTATCTTTACACTTTTCCTTTCTACAATGTTATTATTACTTTTCCTGATAAACCAGTGACTGTGACATGTAATGAGGCAACACAACATGAGAGTAGTGATTCAGATGAAGAAGATAAGATACCCGAGGAAATTGTCAGGGAGGTCGAAAATTTTGAGAATATGCTTAAGTCCAATCTGGACGAGACCGAAGCAGTAAATTTGGGAGACGTCGTGACCGTCAAGGAGACTCGCATCAGCATTCACTTGTCACCAACAAAGAAGGAAGAGTACATCGGTTCCTAAAAGAGTATGAGGATATTTTTGTATGGTCATATGATGACATGACTGGCTTGGGCACGCCCATAGTGGCTCACAAGCTGCCTATTAATCCTATGTGTTAACCAGTCAAGCAGAAACTTAGAAAGTTCAAACCATACATGAGCCTGAAAATCAAGGAGTAAGTTACCAAGCAGATGAAAGCCAAAGTTCTCGGGGTGGTTGAGTACCCAACTTGGTTAGCTAACATTGTGCCAATTCCGAAGAAGGATGGGAAGGTTAGAGTTGTTGACTATCGAGATTTAATCCTAGCAAGTCCCAAGGACGACTTCCTACTGCCAAATATACACATCCTGATCGATAATTGCGCCAAACATGAACTCCAATCCTTTGTAGATTGCTTTGCGGGTTATCACCAGATTTGGATGGATGAAAAGGATGCAGAGAAGATAGCTTTCATCACACCGTAGGGTGTATACTGTTACAAGATGATGCCGTTCGGTCTGAAGAATGCTGGGGCCACTTACATGAGAACCATGACAACCATTTTCCATGATATGATACACAAGGAAATAGAGGTATATGTGGACGACGTCATTATCAAATCCAAGAGGGTCGCATATCACATAGCGGACCTGAGAAAGTTCTTTGACAAGCTAAGGAGGTACAATTTGATACTGAATCCCGCAAGTGCGCATTCGGGGTTCCCGCAGGAAAATTATTGTGATTCATTGTCAGTCATCGAGGGATTGAGCTGGATCAGTCTAAAGTCAAGGTTATTCAGGAGTTACCACCACCTAAGAGCAAAACGGACGTGATGAGCTTCCTAGGATCTCATTTATATCAGTCGCTTCATAGCACAGTCCGCAGTCATATGTGAACCCATCTTCAAGATGCTGAGGAAGGATGCCAAAACAAGCTGGACAGAGGATTGTCAGAAAGCTTTTGACAAGATCAAGGAGTACATGTCCACACCACCAGTTCTGGTCCCGCCAGAACCAGGACGACCTTTGCTACTCTATCTATATGTATTAGATGGAGCCTTCGGATGTGTTTTTGGACAACATGATGAGACAAGAAGAAAGGAGCAAGCCATATATTACTTGAGCAAGAAGTTCACACCTTATGAAGCATGGTATTCTTTGCTTGAATGCACTTGTTGTGCTTTGACCTGGACAGCTCAGAAATTGAGGCATTATTTCTATGCCTATACGGCATACCTCATATCCAGGATGGATCCTCTGAAGTACATATTTCAAAAACCCATGCCTACTAGGAAGTTGGCTAAATGGTAGATACTATTAAGTGAGTTCGATATTGTCTATGTAACTCAAAAGGCGGTCAAGGGACAGGCATTGGCAGATCATCTTGCTGAAAATCTGGTGGGAGGAGCATACAAGCCTTTGAAAACATATTTTCCTGATGAAGAAGTGTCATTCGTAGGGGAGGACATTACTGAAGCATATGACGGTTGGAGGATGTTCTTTGATGGAGCTGCAAATTTCAAAGGAGTAGGCATTGGAGCAGTTTTGGTATCAAAAATGGGTCAGCATTATCCGGTGTCTCCTAAACTCAGATTTCCATGCACCAACAACATGGCAAAGTATGAAGCCTGCATACTAGGACTCAACATGGCAGTCGACATGAACATTCAGGAGCTGCTGGTGATCGGTGATTCAGATTTGCTTGTGCACCTACAAGGAGAGTGGGCTACCAAGAATTCCAAGATATTGTCATATTTGCACCATGTGCAGGAATTGAAAAAGAGGTTTACAAAGATAGAATTCCGATATGTGTTCAGAATTCAGAATGAGTTTGTTGACGCATTGGCCACTTTGTCATCTATAATACAAAATCCAAATAAGAATTACATTGATCCCATTCCAGTGAGGATCCATAATCAGCCGGCATATTGTGTTCATATTGAAGAAGAAACGGATGGAAAGCCTTGGTTCCATGACATCAAGGAATACTTATCAAAAGGAGAATACCCGGAGCATGCAAATCACACTCAGAAACGCACACTTCGGAGATTGTCAAATCATTTCTTCCACAGCGGGGAGAACTTGTACAGAAGAACTCCTGATTTGGGTTTACTGAGGTATGTCGACGCAAAGGAAGCTTCTAAGCTACTTGAGGATGTGAATGCTAGGACCTGTGGCCCACACATGAATGGTTTCATCTTGGCTAAGAAGATACTCAGGGCAGGTAACTTTTGGATGACCATAGAGATGGACTGTATTTAGTATGTCTGCAAATGCTTTCAATATCAAGTGCATGCTGATATGATAAAAGTGCTGCCAAATGAGCTCAATGCAACAAGCTCACCTTGGCCATTCGTCGCTTGGGGAATGGATGTTATTGGTCTGATTGAGCCAACTGCTTCAAACAGACACATGTTTATTCTGGTAGCCATTGATTACTTCACAAAATGGATAGAGGCTACATCTTACAAAGTTGTAACCAAGAAAGTCATCACAAACTTTGTCAAAGATCGAATTGTTTGCCGATTCGGTGTTCCCGAATCCATTGTTACTGATAATGCCTCAATCTCAATAGCGATCTGATGAAAGCTATGTATGAAACTTTCAAAATCAAGCACAAGAATTCCATAGCCTATAGACCTCAGATGAACGGAGCCGTAGAAGCCACCAACAAAAACATCAAAAAGATACAAAGGAAAATGGTAGAGAACCACAAACAATGGTATGAGAAGTTACCTTTTGCTTTATTGGGATACCGTACTACAGTTTGCACATCGACCGAGGCAACTCCCTACATGTTGGTTTATGGTACTGAGGCTGTCATCCCAGCCGAGGTGGAGATTCCTTCTTTAAGAATCATACAGGAAGCTGAACTCAGCGATGCAGAGTGGATAAGGAGCCGCTATGAACAATTGTCCCTCATAGATGGAAAGAGGATGAACGCGGTATGTCACGACCAACTTTACCAGAGTAGAATGACCAGGGCTTTCAACAAAAGGGTAAAACCAAGACAGTTCGCACCAGGGCTGCTGTTATTGAAGAAAATCTTCCCACGTCAAAATGAAGCCAAAGGGAAATTCTCTCCCAACTGGCAAGGTCCGTACATGGTTCACAGGGTACTGACAGGAGAAGCACTCATACTTGCAGAAATAGATGGAGAAATCTGGCCAAAACCAATCAATTCAGATGCAGTCAAGAGATACTATGCCTAGATTATTTTACATTTCTCTTCTGATGTAATTGAACTACGCTTGACCTGATTCCCGTTTAAGAGGGGATACGTAGGCAGACTTATGGGTTCGGTCATATCATAATAAAATTTTCATTTACCTCCAAGTTTAGAAACTAGGGAAGAATTTTGAGGAGGATTCTCAAAATTCCGAAGAAGATTCAGCAAGGCCTATTATCCGCAAACAGTCAAAGATCATCTACCGAACTGGGGCAGAATTTTGAGGAGGACCCTCAAAATTCCAATATAAGAGAGTTGAATGCCTTTGAGATATGTTATAGTCATTGGTTCATCTAAAATTACTTAATGTATCAACATATTTCTAAATAACTCTATTATTTATCAATAATTGCATATTTTTCGAAAACTCTATTTCTGTAACAGTCATTTGTCACCCAAGGGAACTCGAAAGGCTTTCAGAATGGAGCAAAGAGGAGGCCGGCAGATGAAGCACGAACCAACCTCCCCCTCACAGAACATACAATTTTCTTTGAACGCAGGCATATCTGACATGACGATAACATCCGCAAATATATGCACGCAGCAAGATCACTATCAATCAGGCCATCAAACACCGAATATACACCTCAGCTAAGACATATGCTACTTTTACTTACTACTTGCTTTTTGCATGAGGCTAATCCTTGCCTCCCCATTTGCATGAGGCTAATCCTTGACTCCCTACTTGCATGAGGCTAATCCCTGCCTCTATATCTGCATGAGGCTAATCCCTGCCTCCATACTTGCATGAGGCTAATCTCTGCCTCCCTATATGCATGAGGCTAATCCTTGCCTTCCTACCTGTATGAGGCTAATCCTTGCCTCCATATCTGCATGAGGCTAATCCTTGCCTCCCAATTTGCATGAAGCTAATCCTTGCCTCCGGTGTATGAGGCTAATCCCTGCCTCCCAATTTGCATGAGGCTAATCCTTGCCTCCATACCTGCATGAGGCTAATCCTTGCCTTCATACCTGCATGAGGCTAATCCTTGCCTCCACACCTACATGAGGCTAATCCTTGCCTCCCTACTTGCATAGGGCTAATCCTTGCCTCCATACTTGCATGAGGCTAATCCTTACCTCCCTACCTGCATGAAGCTAATCTTTGCCTCCCTAACTGCATGAGGCTAATCCTTGCCTCCATACCTGCATGAGGCTAATCCTTGCCTCCACACCTGCATGAGGCTAATCCTTGCCTCTATATTTGCATGAGGCTAATCCTTGCCTCCCCATCTACATGAGACTAAACATTGTCCCTCTTGGGACAAATATTTCTCTATTTCTAGCACTATCTATTTGCTCTTCAATCGGGCTAAGCTCTGCCCTCCAGTTCACAAGACTAAGCTTTGTCTTATCATTACTGCATATCATGGGCTGAAATATCGCCAATCTATTCGAAGGCGTCATAGTCTAAAGGCATCATCCTCATAGCCGGAAGACACCATGCCATGGCCTGAGGATCTCTCTCAAATTTGCATATCATTATTCAAGGGCGTCATGGTTTGGAGGCACCATTTTCATGGCCCAAGAACATCATTTCATGGCCTAGGACGTCATGGTCCAAGGACGTCAGTTTTAACCGTACGAAGACAACCTTCATGGTTCAAAGAAAATCTGTATCATGTTTAAATTTTTGCAAATACATGTTTGTAGCATCTTTTATCTACAAGTAACCAGTAAGAAACCGTTATCCTAGCAGGAGCGATCTCGCTCCAGTTCCTTCAATTGTCCCGAACCTTAATCGCTCACCATATCCACTTCGGCACCTCGTGTCTGTTCTTGCAATGATTCCAAAACATCCCACCCGGTCAAAATTGGCATCATTTCTTTACCCGAAGACTCTTTCATCCTTCCCGGATAAAGAGGGGCAGCTGTTGATACCCAATTTTTTCCTATATATTTTTATAGACATATATACTTTCAAAAATAGCATATATATGTATATATAAGCATGCACGGAGATTTTATAATTTTTCTATAATTTTAAAGGCTTTAAAATGATTTAATTATTTCCCTTTTACTTATAAAATTTCTAATAATTATCCTTCAAATTATTGTTGTGGTAATTTAGCCATCTAAATCCTATATTTATGCCAAAATAATGCCTAAGTATTTTTAGTGCATATTTTTATAATTGTATTTGCATTTTCAAAACTAATTTGCATATATTTGCAATACTAGCCCTATTAACGCATAAATAGATTTATATGCATAAAATGATCTTCTATATTTTTAAAATGTTAAATATCTATTTTAAATCATTTTAGTACATGAAAATATATTTTTAGAAATCATCTATTATTTATTATAAATTATATAGGGGTAAATTGGTTATTTAAAACTTAGCCAAATTGTATTTCAATTCTAGACTAATTTCAACCCATCACCCAGCCCAATTCTTAATTAAATTACCCGACCCAGGCCCTAAATGCCCCTACCCGACCCAAAACCCATCAGATCATGGTCGTTGATCTGAAAGATCAACTACCCTCATTAAAACTTACCTTTTTAATTCCAAACGACCCCCAACCCTAACCATTTTCTCCACATCCGCCGCCCTAAAATCCTTTCTGCCCTCAAAACACTCTCAACCTAACCTTAATCTTCAATCGCCGACCTCCCATCTCCGGCCATCTCTGGTGACCTCTCATCGTCTCTTAAGCCTTCAATGGCTTCTCTCATGCCATGCTTGCCTTCTCTAAGGTCTTTAAGGGCCCAAGGCCATGCCGACTTGAATCTAGGGTTCATCTCATGCCTTTTCTTGACTATTCCAGTGTGATTTCATGCGGAATCATTCTATATTTGCTATAATCCTTGGGAGTCTAGACAGGTTTCTTTATCTCTATATGGGTTCTTTTGAAACCTTAATTTCTTTTCTATACCTACTAGATCTGTACAGATCTAGGATGGGTTGAGTTTATTTCTTGAATGTTTTACATTGTCCTTGAGGTTCTTTACAAAAATCATATAATTTCAAGTGTTTTTCATCTTCTTCTTAAACTAGGATTTTCGGAACTTCTTTTAAAACCTTGTTTAACTGATTCTTTGTGTTTAAACTTCTATTTCTTACGTATCTTGACTGATTCTATGAGTTTACTACATCTTTAACTCGTCTATGGTGAAAGCCCTAATTTTTAAGGGTTCTTTGGATCTGTGTATTAGCATGACTGACCGGTTCTCATTTTTGAGTTTCTGTGATTCCTCGTGACTATCTTGCCTTGATATGTTTCTACTGAGTTTCATAGTCTAAATTTACACTGATTCTATATGCTTGTGTCCATCTTGACTGTTCAAGACTTGCCTCTTTCTCATTGAATCAGTATTGTTTAACTTTCATGCTTGCTAGAGTTGTATGTCGACTCTTGACAATCCAGTCTTACTTTATTTATATGCTAAATGCTAACTCTATTCATGACTCTCTCTTCGACTGATTCTGAATTCCCTATTTCTTGGTTTGATTTGCAAACTTTCCTTTAAACCTTCGATTCTTTCTATTTAAACTTGGCTTATTTGCTTATTCATGGAAACCTATGTTATTTTCCTCAAATCAGTGTTATTTCGAGTCCTTGATTCACTGATTTGCTATGGTAATACCTATATGCCGATTCTCGATTATTTTCATATTTTTGCAACCTTATTTAGTTTTCTTACCTTATTTGATTAACTGTGTTATTTACTGATTCTTCACTAACTGTTTTCTTAATTGAACCCTTGTGTATTTGCCCCTAATTGTCTACTTTGTACCTAAGTCTTACTTGATTTTCTTTCCTTAAATATGTCATACTCTTTACCATTGGTTAATTACCCCTTAATTATGTCCTATTGCTTCTACTTACTTGGGCCTGCTTCAAGCTTCCTATAGTGTAACTTCTTCTTTTTCTTTTATCTATTTGTGTAATTCATTCATTTGGTTTGTAATAATTATTTGTAAACAATTATTGGGGTGATTAGTGAAAGGGGTGGGTACATATCCGTGGGGTACCATGGGTAGAAACCATGCCTATAGGATTTTATACTTGCTATGTCTGCTTTACTATGCTAGAAACCATGCCTATAGGATTTTATACTTGCTATGTCTGCTTTACGATGCTAGAAACCATGCCTATAGGATCATATTAATATACTTGTTATGTTTGCCTTACCATGCTAGAAATCATGCCTATAGTGTTTAAGTGGTTCCAACAATAGAAATCATGTCCATAGGTTTAAAAAATCAACTTCATAAGTAGATACCATGCCTATAGAATGTGATCAAGTTCAGTTTCTGTCACAACGGGTATTTACATTTGTTTTCATTAGATATCATGCCTATAAGTTTCTAACATCAACTCTTAACAACTAGATATCATGCTTATAGGGAATAAAAATCAGAAATGCTGCCTATAGAATTAAAATCAATTTAGTCTAATTCATGCTATTTCATTTGAAATTGTCTTAATTAATTGTCCGCTTCTTTAATCGATCTATTAAACACTGTCTTCATTCACCACTACTAGAAAGCATGCCTATAGGACCTTAATTGCCCGTTTAAAACTGCTCACTATTTTACTACATCAGACGTAGTTATCATGCTCTTAGGACATCACTGTTCTACGTTAAGCAAGCCTATAGGGCGTTTCTAAACCCTGCAACACTGAAATTGCATTTTTACTACTTAAAGTTGTTCAGATTTAACAGGTTTAATCAGTAGGCAAGTTAAATAGGATCCTTCACGTATTGGCTTAATTCAGTACTTTACAACCCCTGCTCACTTAGATATCATGTTCTAGGATTTGTTCTCTTTGAATGTTGTTTGAAGACGTGCATCATGTGGTATGTTTGAGGAGGTAACTGTGAGCCTCTAGTTTGTTTTATATGCAGTCTTAATTGTTCTTACCTGTCGCCTAGAATTTTCTCCTTTTAAAATACCTTAGGGGTCGTCTAGAACTACCCAGATTTAGAGGTCCTAAAATACCTCCAGGACCACAAGGAAGGGACGATAGTGCACGCATAAGACATTGTCAAGGTTATTAGAACACTTTAGGCTATGACCAAGGGGAGGGACTTGGGTAGAACGGGATATGATGACTATGCGCTAATGTCACGTGTAGCCCCTCATTGAGGAGTGTTTACCGGGCATTGCGTGGGGTGATCCTGTAGGCTAACCAACCTAGGACCCTCTTTCCCAAATCCCTTTTTCTTAAAAACTTTACTTTCTTTTTATGCACACAACTTGTTCAAATTCTGTGTCTTATTATTTGAGTCATACAATGCCCAACATGCTTTATTTATTTATTTCAACTACTTATCTATTAAAGGACTAATTCATAAATATATTTTCGGTCGGGACCCGCAGTTGTGGACCAAGAGGGGTGCCTAACACCTTCCCCTCAAGGTTATTTCGAGCCCTTACCCTAAATCTCTGGCAACACAAACCAATCCAAAAGTTAATTGATCTAGGTGCCCTAACGCACCATAATCCATTAGGTGGTGACTCTTTAAAATATCCAATTCCTAAAAGAAAATGAGTTATTACCCCCATGAATGTCGAAACCCGAACTTCTCTCCGTGGAGTGAAAAAAGGGGGCGCGACATTCCCCGCCGTCATCAAGTTCCTATATATGTCCAGCTTAGCCTCAGCATGAATCCACATCTCGTATAAATCATGAGGAACGTCGAAGCAGAAGCATGAGAAGAAGAAGGCCGAGCTAACAACTGTGCCTTCTCGGCCTCAAGAGTGGCAACTTGCTCACTTAGATTCGAAACATCTTTCTCAAGTCCGCCAATTCGCTCATCAAGACGTGCCTCCCACAGCGCGGTCGTTTCCACATCAGTTGCACGTTAAGACCTAAGGACATGGATAGTGTCCTCTAATGCCGCAGCCTTTGCCAAAGCTGCCACCCGGGCCTCCTCGGTCCCCTCCAACTCTACCACCTTCTCAGTCAACTCACCACTTAGGCCGGTAACTTGTTGATACCCAATTTTTTCCTGTATATTTTCAAATGCAAAATACTTTCAAAAATAGTAGGTATATGCATATATAAGTATGTCCCAAGTTTTACTATTTTTTTTTATTTTTATAGATTTTTAAATCTATTTATTGCCCTATTTTATCAAGAAAAACCCAATAATTATCTCCAAATTTATTATTTTGGGTGATTCACTTATTGGATTCTCATATTTATATTAAAATATAGCTGGCATAATTTTTGCATATTTTTAGAAATTTGTTTAGTATTTTTAAAGCTAAATTGCGTATAATTGCGATATTAGCCTATTTTAAGATTTAATTGTTTCATAATTATAAAATTTACTCCAGTATTTTTAATTTGATAATTACGTATTATTAATTATTTTAGTACCTTTAATTTATTTCCAGGATTTATTTTACTATTTTTTATAAAATAAATAAGGGAAAAATGGCTATTTAAATGTTAGCCCCGTTTATTTCAATTTTAACCTTATTTGAACCACCAATCGAACCCAATTACCCTAACCCAATCCCTGTTTGAATAGATCAACGGCTGACGTTCTCCCTTTCCTTTTTTAATTTACCAACCCCCCTAAACCTAAATCATTTTCCACCTACAAGCTGCCTCTGAACTCTCAAACTATTCGAACATTCCCAAACCCTAACCGCCTCTTACCACCACCTCCATCTTGTAACCCACCGGAATCCATGGCTTCTCAGGCTGTGGGAGTCTTATACTCACCTTCTCTTGCTCCCATGCGCCTGATACCTGAAGATTCGAGGCCTGACCTCGAAGGTTTGCACCCAGACCTCTGTCGATTCAAGATTCCACGGCCATCTCCGGCTTTACTCCGGCGTACCATGGTGGTTTGAGCCTGATTCCAACCTCTCCGACTCAGATCGGTGACCTTTCAAAGCCTATCTCACTTCTAGGGTTCTTTTGAAACCCTAACCCTTCGAGGCTTTCTCCTATTTCCTTAGAACCGTTATGTATCTGTGCTCTCCTTGAGTTTTCAAATGATTTCCCTAACTTTTCTTTCAAAAATTACTTTCAAAACTGCTTCGTTTCCGATCTATGGTTTTCTGAAAATGTTTAAGCATTTCTCTAACTTTTCTCTCCTTTGTCTTTTGAGTTTATTTGCCTCTATTGTGTTCTTATGTTTTCTTCTACCTTATATGTTCTTTTACTGAGTTTTTACACTCCGTTCTTGTATGTTCTTCTACTGAGTTTTTACACTCCGTTCTTGTATGTTCTTTTACTGAGTTTTATATACGCCATGCTTGTATGTTCTTCTACCATGCTCTCATATGCTTTTCTACTGTGTTCTTATATTTTTTGTCTTCTACTATGTTCCAGCATATTTCTCCTACTGCATTTTCTTGCTAAGTTCTTAAGTTTCCTTATTTTCCTTCTATCAAGCCCTGTTTAAGTTTCTTCTGGAAAAAATCTCTTAAGCATGTTTCTTTTACTGTTCCTATCAGTGTTTTTCTTTTGAGTGCTTCTACTGTGTTCCGCATGTTACTTTGCTATCATATTTTTCTCATGAGTTTCTGTTGATGAAAGAAGCATGCAAGAGGTTTCAACTCAAAAACCTTTGAGCCTGTTTCAACTACTTGTCTTCTCATCTTTGTACTTGATTCAATATGGAAACCCTAGAATTTGGGGGTTCTGCCAAGCTTGATTATGTGATTTGATTCAACTTAGGGTTTATTTCAAAACCCCTAACTCTTTCAGACCCATTCCTTGCTTTCATATGACTCTGACCTTTTGCTAAACTTTTCTATACTGGATTTTCTACTAATTTTACAATGATACTACAGTCTTCCTTCATGCTTAACATGTTTGTATGCTCCTTATATATGACAGACTTCCCTTTAAAGTAGCTTTTGAATTTGTGATTAGTTCCTACTTCCCTCTGAATATGGGTCTAATTGATTCCCTTTCCTTTATTTGTTGATTTCCCTTAAGTTAAAAACCTTTCCCATCTTTTGACTCGGTTCATCCATGCAAAATCTCAGACTCTTTGATTTGATGTTTGTTAATTGATTTACTTACCTTATTTGCACAAACCGTGTATTTCAAAAACCCTGTCCTTAAATAACTTTTATGTATTCAACCCTAATTACCTACTTTGCACAAAGTGCTTGATTAATTTCTTTCCTTAATTGGTTTATACTCATTTGAATCTGAATCCCTTAACTAAAGGGAGTCTTGTGTAATTGATTGACAATCAGCTCTTCAATTATTTCTTACCTTATTTACTTGGTTTTTACACTATAAAAGGGCACGACCCTTTCCACAAACTACACACTTCAGACTACACAATTCACAATCTCTTCTGAACTCTTACTTACATAATAGAACTCTCTCTTCTTGTCTGCACTGAGGTTTTTACCAGACTACTGCATTTTTTCTCTACTTGTTTCTTTGGAACTGGTATGTCCTAATTTCAAATTTCAGCATCCCCATAATGTGTTTACTTACAGCTTTCTGCATCTATGTCTACTTTACTACTTCTGCAGAGTTAAATACTTAAACTAGCATGTTGATCCCCTTTTGCTTGTTTCTGCTATAAATCCCTATTCTCTATTTCCCTTTATGTGCTTTGAGTTACAGTTTAAAATATGGCAATATACAAGTTATTGTCTATGAATTGAACTTGATCCCTTAGGGGATCCTAACCTCTAAACAATGTGTCCCAGTAGGCTTATGGGTGTGCCAGCATCTCCCATTGTTGGGTTATGCCCACTAGCCTGCTTTTTACCTCTTCCAACTCCCCATTCCCTATATCCCTATGTGTGCTGTTCCCCTTTCCCTTTCCCCCTTTCAGAATTCTGCACTTACGCTCTCTCTTAGTTCCTAAGTTCTGCCCCCCCCCCCCTCTTGTGAGCCTTGCCTTGGGACCTTGAGTTCCCTCTGAACTTGGACACCTGAGGGCTGGCCCTTCCACACTGCACTTTGGCTTAATATGGTGATACATTTGGGTGTAAGCACTGCCCGGAGTTCTTATGAAACTCTTAGGGAACTCTGACACACTCAAGTGGGAGAAAGGCTTTGAAAAATGATCTTTGAAGTTGGTTTACTTCATACTTCAGATAGGAAGTTTGAATCAGGCTCCCCTTGGTTTTAATTTTTCAATTTCTGATGTATTTTTCTTTATTTTATTTGGACTGTAATAACTTGTAATAACTTTTGGGGATGGTTAGTAAAAAGGGAAGGGTAACCATGCATGTAAAAAAAGGTTAGATAACCTGCCTATAAGATTCCTGCATTTTTCATATAGCTACCATGCCTATAAGATTTCTGCATTTTTTCATATAGCTACCATGCCTATAAGATTTCTGCATTTTTCATATAGCTACCATACCTATAAGATTTCTGCATTCTCATTTAGTCGCCATGTCTATAAGATTTTCTGCATTCTCATTTAGTTACCACGTCCATAGGAACTTCAACATTCTCATTTAGATACTATGACTATAGGGACCCTGCACTTTCATGTAGATATCGTGAATTCTGCATATGCATGTAGAGAACATGTCTATAGTTTCTGAAAATCAACTACAGTTAGATGTCATGCCTATAGGGTTTCTACATTCTTATTATGTCCAAAAAGGTTTTTTTAAATCAGCAACACATAGAAAGCATGCCTATAGGAACTATCAACCAAGTCTAAAACGTTTCACTCGCTTATAAGTCTAAAACCAGTAACAACAATGTCTAATGTCTGCAGAATTTATGATCTTTTGTCAAAATTCGTCTTTCCTGAATAACTGACAACCTTTTCTAAAATCAACATACTTCATCTTTTCTGAATCAGTAGATATCATGCCTATAGGATTTCGTCTAACGTTTAGGCAAGCCATAGGATAGTTTATGAACTGAATAAGATTTTATTAACTACAACCAGCAGGCAGGCCTGATTCGGGCTTCTTATCTGAAATATGCAATAAATCAGTTTGCCCCAACTTTTAAGTTTAATCAGACCCTAATCAGTACGTATAAGACATGCTAAACTATATGCTTTTCTTTGATTCAAGGAGGTCTGTTTGAGCCTTATTTGTTTATGTGCTTCCTCATACTTGCTATATATATGTTTTTGCTTGTCGCCTTAGTATTTTACCTTTGAAACCACAAATAAGCCTGACTTCTCCTCCCTTTTAGGAATAGTAGTCCCAAGTACCTCCGGGGTTGATAGGATTGGGGCGGGTAATAGCATGCAAGAAGTAAACGAGACCGATCTGCGCTTTAATATCTTAACGGGGTGGGAAGGGTAGATATGGATATGATGACCACGCAATAACATCACGTGCAGACCCTCACTGAGGAGTGATTACCGGATATTGTGTGGGGTGATCCATATTATTAATAAACCTAGGACCCCCCTTTCCTTTGTTTTCTTTGTTTCTTTTAAATCTTTTTTTTAAACCATTTCTTTTAAGAAAATCAACTCTTTTAGTTCCTTTCCTCTTACTTTTGTTTATTTGTAACCATTATGTGAAAGCCCCCTCTTATTTGAAGTCTTTATTGGCCTATGTGTTATTTGCACTTAAGCCACAACAATAGCTTGGCCGGGAATCACACTAGTGGATCTTGAGGGGTGCCTAACACCTTTCCCTTGAGATAATTCGAGCCCTTACCCAATATCTGGTTATTCAAATCAAACCTTACCTAGTGTCCTAATGCACTCAAATCATTAGGTGGCTACTCTTCACTTCAAACCCAATTCCTGAAAGGGAACGAGTTGTCCTACCAAATGTCACAAACTCGATTTTCGCGAGAAAAAGGGGACGCGACATAACTCTAATTGAGCTTTGCTCAAGCTCGGCTCTCAAGGACGTCACCTGCGCTTGAAGGTCGATGCACTCGACCACGACCCCCTTGCTCACCTCAAGCTCATCGTCCTTGGCCCTAAGCAACCCCTCGAGCTTGCTGCATCTGCTAGTAGTTCGCACAAGCTCCTCGTCTTTCTGATCCAACTCCTTTCTAAGGGATTGGAGATTGCCACTTGCTTTGAACATGCACGCATCTCGCGATACTTGTCACGATACTGGAGGTTCTTCGAAACCATTTTCTAAAAAAGAACCTTCCGACTTTCCTCCCCACGGGCGCTCTCAATCTCCAAAATGAAAGTCTAAAAAAAAGAAGGGAGAGGAAAAAGAAAAAGTAAGAGCAAAAATAAGTAAAGATGGAAAGGGGAAAAGGACAGAAATGCAGAAATAATAAGGAAACTCACCCTCAGAGCCATTCCGGATATACCTAGTGACAAGTCGAAATCCTTGAGAGCCTGAAGAGTCATGTTCTCGGAGGTGGAGCAAAGAGGGGCAAAGAAAGGGACCATACTCACCATATCCTCCAACAAATCACAGTCCAAGAGGATTACGATCGAGCGAGAGGATCCATCCGTTCTCACCTCCACTCGGGTAAGCCTTTCGTCGAAGATTTCACCTCCTCAGACTCGATATCAGAGCTGGACTCGTAATCATCTACGATCGCTCTCTTCTCCCTCTCCTCAACCGAAGAAGGAATGGTGGCCTGCCCTGACATTGACGGATCACTAGGAATAATCACAATCGCTTCTGGTTGCTCCCCTTCTTCCACAGAGGTGATCTCCATGTCTGAAGGAGGCATGGTCTCTACATCCAAGGCCGTACCACCCCCCAGCTCGGCCATGGTCAATTCAGGTTCACCCTCCGCCAGCTCCTCTTCGACCACTACTCCATCAACCTCTATCCTTTGCCTTTTTAGCGGAGCCTCTTTGTCTATGCCCTGGTCTGACTCATCCACCAAATGAAACACTATAGAATCTGGAATCTCCGCTAGCAGGGCAGCAACTTGGCAGCTAGGACCACATGAGGTCGAGTTCCGAGGAGTAACAGCGGTCTGAGCAGGCTCGCTTGCAGCCACAGCGAGTATGGGCCCGGCCGAAGTACTTGATTGGCGAAAAACAGGTGTAGGAGACCTCGCCCTCCGACCTACCAATGAAGAAAGACAAATAAGAAACAGAAGGAAAGAAACGACGATACAAAGGTCAAAATTACTAAGATCAAAGTAATGTGACTCACCAGCCACAGGCCTGCGCTTAAACCTCTCATTAAACTACGAGCACTCACGAATCCCCACCGTGTGTGGAAAAATCTGACTCACCCAGTTGTGAATGTCGACGACTAGCGAAGGAGGGTCCCTCTTGACTGCAAAATGAAACAACAAAATCATTTGGGAGAAAACACGTACAAGCAAAGTTCCACTTCTCACGGAATCCGCTAGGGTTCGATACCACGTGCTCCGTCCTCACGTAGAAGAAATTGGCCCAAAAATGGTGATTAGTTTTATTGTCCATCTTTACCAGCAACCCCTTGGTCCCTGATCACTGCCAACTCCGCACTACTACAAGGTAAGAAGAGAGGGTCGCAATAGCTTTTACCCGATATGAGGGTCGGGATCGAATTCCTCAGGGAGCTAGGAAGGGAGTTGAGTATCTATCTAGACTAGAGTCATGTAATTGTTCCAAATGTCACTTCTAAAGATCTTTTTGATTTTTTCTTTAAAGAACTAATATTATCGACTACTAATTAGAACTAAATTATGCTAATGAGAAAATTGCTAGAGTTGTATCTAATGGGTAGAAAGGCACTAGGGTAGTGACTTTCACCTAGGTGGCTAATTGACAGGTAAATGCTTCTAAGGTTCGATTGACATGATTGGGGAATATGCTATAACCGTTGCACAATTTTACCCACTCTCACACCTCTCAATAGAGAGAGTGATTTTGCCCAATTGACTCTCGAGAGACCAAATGGGTAGGCAAATGAGCTCAAGCAACTAGGGTTCAAGTCGGGTAATTACTCTCTCGAGGTTTAACCCTTTAATTAGGACTATCAATTCTCTTGAGTCCATCCCAATTCCTTGTTGGGTCAATTTTGAAGACTTAGGCTCTCTTTCTCAAGAAGAGCCAAGTCAACTTAGCACAAACCAGTGTATGTAACCACCAATTCATAGATTAAACCATAAAATTGTCCCAAATAGCAAACACCCATAGTCAATCTAACCCTAGATGGCAACACACATCAATTACCCACACTAGGGTTGAGCCACAACCCTAGCTAATGGGTTTAGTCACTCATGCTTGAAGAAGAAAATAGAGAAATAGATGAAGAACAAGACATATTAATTAAAAGCTAAAGTATATACAGAGATTAAATGATAAAAACTAAGTAAAAATGCCCAAAATGGCTACAGATGGTCTTCTCACGAGCGAAACTCTATTTAGAAAATAGCTGATGACCTAAAAATGGCAAAATATTTTATTCATACTAGGCTAGAAAAATTGGACAAAAATACACCTACGGGGTCAGCGCGGACCGCATAAAATGGACCGCGGCCGTGCTAGGCTCTTGGACTTCAATTCTGGGATCTTTGAACTTGGGCTCCGCGGACCGCGTAGAATGGACCGCGGCCGCGGAGATCTCTAATGCGGTCCACACAAGTATGATTGCGGACCGCGCAGCTTGAACCATGGCAAATTTCACCTCTCTGAATCTCTCTTCCGCACACTGCACATAATGATAGCGCGGCCGTGGAACCTTCACTGCGGACCGCGAAATGTGTATTGCGACTGCGTCACCTGAAACCCATTTTTGCCAAATCTCTGAACCACCTTTTGCGGACCGCACAAAGTCAAATGCGGCCGCACTAAGCCTTTTTGCTCTCAGATTGCCTTATCTTTGATACTTGAGCAGGTTTCACTCCTTTTGAGCCGATCTTTGACATTTTGTCACTTTGTCGATCAAACCTGCAATCAAGCACAACTTATGAGCCTTTTGGGACTATTTTGTAACAATTTATAATCAAAGCATAAACAAGAAGGAGCATAAAACACGTTAAAATCCCTAGTTATCAACTCCCCCAAACTTAAGCCTTTGCTTGTCCTCAAGTAAACAAAATAAGACCCACCCCTTAAGGGAAAATCCAATTATTTCCAGCTATCCTAAAGTAACCTCAACAAGCATCAATTGGGACTAACAATTGCCCTCAATAAGAATGAATCAATAACAACGTTTAAACTTTGAAAAATCATGGATTAAGTGTGACACAAGAGCATCAAGAGTTGACTCATTACATCAAAGAACTCTCTCAATTACTTTGGTCGTTGTGGAACCCAAACTCACACATCATCAACTCTCCCTAAGCAAACCTCACCTTTTTAGAGTATTAGCACACAAACCGAGGTTAATGGGAATTTCACTCGTCTCTCTCAAGGAAATGTCACAAGGCCGGCTCTATGTACCATATGCTTGCCCCTCATATAAGTATCCACTAATGCAAGCTTCATTCAACTCAAGATCATATATGGCTTTTGTGGAGTCAATGTGAAGGTTTTTGGTTCAGGGTAGGGAATGTTTTGGTTTAAATGGGTTCCATCTTCCCTTAAGCACTTCTTTTATTCATTTGGCACAATTCTCTTGACTCTTTGAGTATCTCACTTCTTTCTAAGGGGTTAGAGAGACACGTTTCTCCTTTTTCAACTTTTTCCACACCTTTTTCTCTTTTGTTTTTCTTGCATCCCTTTTTATTCTTTTTCACATTGGGCTTTCTTTTTGTCTTTTTTTTTTCTTTTCTTTTTTTCATTGCCTTCCTTTTCTTCACTTTTGTACCTTTTACCACTTTGTTCCCTTTCTCGTCTCTCCCCCTAAACTTAGACTTTTGCCATTGCTCAAGAAACGATCAGGTGTCAAGAGAGGTTATATTTTCGAACGGGTATAGGCTTGTAGCATTGGTTCTTGGAAGAAAAAGGTTTAAGGCTCAAAAGGGTTAACTAGGGATTATATCATTGGTAGGCTATGGAATTGTTCAACTATCATGTGGATCAAGGAGAGCCTATAATCACTTCTCAAGTCAAATTTTACTTAATATTTCGCCTCAACAGACATTCGGGGCAAGTTCTAGACCATTGGCTCGGGACTTGGACTCACAATTCGATTTCTCACCACACGAGCTAAAGGATTGCTAAAGACATATAGTCGGGGGCCCACAACAACCTTAGACACGATTTGAGCACACAATGGTCCCGAAAGACCACTTGATGATTGTTGGTCAACACAAGAGTCTCAAGGTCCCGACTTTCACCATCCTAAAGACAACATTTTGTCTTTGACCATGAGATCAAAGGCAAATGTGCTAGGCCCAAGTGAAGCTTTGCTTGAGGTACCCTTAACTATAAACTACCAAAAACAAAAACAAAAACGGACTCAAACCCTTAAGAAGGTTGTCACGCCATCCATCATTGGGAAGAGCCACCCGGTTCACACAATACTCCACCTTTGGAAAGAACCGTGGCATTTAGAAAACCAAAGGCTTATTGAAAGCATAAAAAACGAAACAAAAATGAAGCTGTGGATGGCCACCAAAATGAAACACCGTCTATGCTCATTGGGGTGTAGGGGTAGAAGGTCTCTGTCAATAAAGCTCCTCTCAAGAATCAACTTTCGTGACGACCACCATTCCCTAAACTTGTGGAACGCCACCTGGATGACGAATCTATCTTCCCAAACAGCGGGATTTCTAGTCTGGGGAACACCCCCAACCTGAGGCACACCACCCCCAGGTACCTCCTCATCTCCCTCATCACCTCCGCCTGCACTTTCCCCGAATAATGAAGTTGTGGAGGAGGTGGAGTACTCACTATTGCCGGCTGTTGAGCCCTCAGATGACTCAGTGGGGACATCAGTCAATCGGAAGTTGGTGACGACATGAGTTGGAACTGAGTCAGATGAGATGTTTTGGGAGGGAAAATACTCACTCCCCGATTGATCACAGGCTCTATCAGCTGCCTTGATTGCCTTCCTCATTTTCTTTATGTTTTGTCGAGCCTGAGGAGTGAGTTTCACCAATCTCTGCTTCCCTTCTCGGGATGAATCACCTCGGTCGGGTTGTTTTGAGCCTTTCCCTCATTGTTTAACATTGTCTGCAAACACAAGCATCTAACTTGTTAGTAACAATAGAAGCAGTGAAACATCTGTGCATAATGGATTGCAGAACATGAGCATACAACTGTAGAAACAGTTGCAAAAACTGCCTAGTGCGGACCGCACAAAAAGGAGTGCGGCCGCACTGGGATCACCGTGGACCGCGCAGAAACAACTGCGGTCTGCACAGGGGTGGGACTCAGAATACCCCACCTTCTGATTCTGACCACCGCGGACCGCACAAAATGGTACCGCGGCTGCGGTGGTCCAGTGCGGACCGCACAAAATGTAGTGCGGCCGCACTAGGCTGAAGGTCACCTTGCATAAGTTCATCACCGCGGTCCGCGCAAAGTGTTACTGAGAACCGCACTAAGGTACCGCGGACCGCACAAAATTGACCGCGGTCCGTGAAGGTGCCCATATATGGCACTGAGTTAGGGTTCCTAATTCTTGATTTATTCATTCAAACTTTCACCTAATTAAAGTCCCTACTCAATCACCCAATTCATTATACTCATCAAGCACCCAGGAATTAACATTTAAACTAAACTAACCTAGAAATTTAAGAATTACTGGAAAAAGAAGAATCTACAGGCTAATGGACATGAAAATAGAATGAAATTATAAAATTAAACAAAGAAAAATGAGTGAAATGTTACCAGATGTGGAGATGGAATGCAAGGAATCAATCTAAGCAAGGATTTACGTGAAAAGAGAGGGTGAACAGTAGATTTTAGGTCTCTGAGAGTCAATTTTTCGAAAAGGGTAACTGGTGACCCCTATGGTCTATTTATAAAAAAACATGTGGGACCCAGTCTTACCTACCAGCGCGGCCGCACAAAATGGACCGCGGACCGCGCTAGGTTTGTTCAGAAGAAGTCTGAGAAGGCAACCTCCGCGGTCCGCACAAAACAGATCGCGGACGCGGAGGTCCACCGCGGTCCGCACAAAAATGCAATGTGGCCGTACTGGCAACTTCAGAGAGTATCCCATTTAGCCTTCACCAGTGCTGACCGTACAAAGTGCAATGCGGCCGCACTGGCAACTTCAGAGATTGCTCAATTTTTCCAAAATGTTTTTTACTATATCAACACAATCCCTACAACATCTCACAACCAATTACCTCAAAAATCAATCCTACACTACAAAGAAAATTAAAGAAAACCAGAAGAAAAGACATATGTTGCCTCCCAAGAAGCACCTGACTTAACATCACAGCACGACGCATGTTACCATCACATCACTTTAGATGAAAAAGTGCCACCACGTGGATATCATCAAATTTTCCAAGGTAATGCTTGATCTGGTGCCCATTAACTCTAAAAACTTTACCATTTTTGTTCGCTAGATCAAGAGCACCAAATGGGGTCACGAACACAACTTCATATGGCCCACTCCACTTTGACTTGAGCTTACCCGGAAACAGACGTAACCAGGAATTGAACAAGAGAACCATATCTCCAACCTTGAACTCCTTACCCCGAGCATATTTGTCATGAAGGTACTTCATTTTGTCCTTATACAAGGATGAACTTGCGTAGGTATGGAATCTAAACTCATCGAGCTCGTTGAGTTGTTCAACACGAAGATTTGTCGCAACATCCCATCCCAAATTCAACTTCCTCAAAGCCCACATGGCCTTGTGCTCTAACTCAACCGGAAGATGACAAGCTTTTTCAAACACCAAAAAATACGGAGACATACCAATAAGAGTTTTGTAAGCCGTCTGATAAGCCCATAGAGCGTCATCCAACTTTTTCGACCAATCGGTCCTATTGGCATTGACAGTCTTTGACAAGATGCTCTTAATTTCCATGTTGGAGACTTCCACTTGACCACTAGCTTGAGGATGATGGGGCGTAGAAACCTTATGATTGACACCATACTTGGAAAGCAATGTCTCGAGAGCTTTATTGCAAATGTGAGACCCCCATCACTAATAATCGCACGAGGAGTGTCAAACCTTGTGAAGATGCTCTTTTTATGAAATGCAACAACACTTCAGGCTTCATTGTTAGGCAAAGCCACGACTTCAACCCATTTTGAGACATAGTCAACCGCCACGAGAATGTAAGTATTCCCACAAGAACTAACAAATGGACCCATGAAATCGATGCCCCAAACATCAAAGATATCCACTTCAAGAATGGTATTGAGAGGCATCTCATCCCTTTTTGAAATTCCGCCCGCTCTTTAGCACTCATCACACCTCTTCACCAAATCGCCCGAATCTTTGAACAAGGTGGGCCAATAGAATCCACAACTAAGAACTTTCGAGGAGGTCCTCACCCCACCATGATGGCCACCATAGGGTGAAGAATGGCAAGCCTCTAAGATACTCAATTGTTCTTCCTCCGGGACACATCTACGAATCACACCATCCGTGCAAATCTTGAACAAGTATGGCTCATCCCAATAGAAATCCAAACTATCCCACTTGAGCTTCTTCCTTTGGTTAGAAGAGAGATCATACGGGATTATTCCAGTCACAAGGTAATTGGAAACATCGGCAAACCATGGCATATCCTTCATTGACACCGCAAGGAGTTGTTCGTCGGAAAATGAATCATTGATCTCAAGGCCATCACAAGGCCTCCTCTCCTCCTCCAAACGGGAAAAGTGGTCCGTCACTTGATTCTCACTACCTTTCCGGTCCACAATTTCTAAATCAGACTCTTAGAGTAGTAGCACCCATATCATCAATCTTGCCTTGGAGTCTTTCTTTGTCATCAAGTACCTAAGGGCGGCATGATCGGTGTGCACTATAACTTTGTCCCCCATAAGGTATGGTCGAAACTTTTCCATTGCAAACACTATAGCCAACAACTCTTTCTCGGTGACTATGTAGTTCCTTTGAGCCTCATTCATGGTCTTGCTAGTGTAGTACACCAGATGAAACATCTTGATAACCCTTTGACCCAAAACAGCCCCAACCGCAATGTCACTTGCCTCACACATGAGCTCGAAAGGCAAGCTCCAATTTGGTGCAGTAATAATCGGGGTAGTGGTCAACTTAAACTTGAGAAGCTCGAATGCTTGCATACACCCCTCATCGAACACAAACTTTGCATCCTTTTCTAGTAACTTGCACAAGGGGTTTACCACTTTTGAAAAATCTTTTATAAACCTCCGGTAAAAACCTGCGTGCCCAAGAAAACTCCTCACCCCTTTGACAGAAATAGGGGGAGGAAGCCTTGAAATCACCTCTATATTGGCTTTGTCAACTCCTCACCCCTTTGACCCAACACTATACCCTCTTCAACCATGAAATGACATTTTTTCCAATTGAGTACGAGGTTTGTGTCTTCACACCGGGCCAACACTCTATCCAAATTACCCAAACACTCTTCAAAGGAATCACCAACCACACTGAAATCATCCATGAAGACCTCCAATATATCCTCCACCATGTCGGTAAAAATATCCATCATGCATCTTTGGAATGTCGCCGGAGCATTATACAATCCAAACGACATCCGAAAGAAAGTGAAGGTTCCATATGGACAAGTAAAGGTGGTCTTCTCTTGGTCCTCCAGGGCAATTAAGATTTGATTATACCCCGAGTACCCATCCAAAAAACAATAAAAGGCATGCCCTACAAGATGGTCAAGCATTTGGTCAAGTAATGGCAATGGGAAATGGTCCTTGCGGGTCACCTTGTTTAGCTTCCAGTAGTCCATGCAAACCCTCCAACATATGACTATCCGAGTAGGAATAAGTTCATTGTTGTCATTGGTCACCACAGTCATACCACCCTTCTTCGGTACACATTGCACCGGAGAAGTCCATGAGCTATCAGAAATGGGGTACACAACCCCGACATCCAACCATTTGATCACCTCTTTCTTCACCACTTCTTGCATAGCCTCATTCAATCTTCTTTGATGCTCCAAGGAAGGCTTTGCATCATCCTCCAAGATAATTTTGTGCATGCAAAATGCAGGGCTTATTCCCTGAATGTCAGCTAGAGTCCATTCAATTGCCCTTTTTCGCTTTTGAAGAACCGACAAAGTGGCCTCAACCTGCATGTTAGTAAGGCAATAAGAAAGAATAACTGGTAAATTAGAATTTGAGCCCAAGAATTCATACCTGAGGTGTGGAGGAAGTGGTTTTAACTTTAACACTGGTGGTTCCTCAATTTATGGCTTTGTTGGTGGAGTTTTCCGGTTTTCAAGATCCAAAGATAATTTCCTAGGCTCATAAGAATAAGAGCCCATCCCATGTAATGCATTCACGCACTCCACTCTACTTGCATCCTCATTGACATCCATGTTTAAGAGCACTGCTTCAAGAGGATCCTCCACGTTGATCATAGCACTGGTATCATCCACAATCACAGCTGCGACAAGGTCTACAAATGAGCACACCTCGGTGCTATTGGGTTGCTTCATAGATTTGCAAATATGGAAAATGACCTTTTCATCTCTCACTCGGAAAGTGAGCTCACCCGCTTCAACATCAACCAATGCCTTCCCTGTGGCAAGGAAAGGTCTGCCCAAGATAATAGGAACCTCATAGTCCACTTCACAATCCAAAATCACAAAGTCAACCAGCAATATGAATTTGTCCACCCGGACAAGCACATCATCAATAATGCCCAAAGGTCGCTTCATCGATCAATCTGCCATTTGAAGTCTCATTGAAGTTGGCCTAGGTTGCCGGACACCCATAGTTTTGAAAACCGAGAAGGGCATTAAATTGATACCAGGTCCTAAGTCACATAGAGCCTTGGCAAAATCCGAACTCCCAATGGTACAAGGAATAGTAAAAGCACCAGGATCTTCAAGCTTCGGGGCCATTGAATGCACTATAGCACTAACTTGGTGAGTCATCTTTATAGTTTCACAATCCATAGAGCGCTTTTTTGTAACCAAGTCTTTCATGAATTTTGCATAACCTGTCATTTGTTCAAGTGCCTCCACCAGAGGCACATTAATAGATAATCTCTTCATCATGTCAATGAACTTTTTAAACTGATTATCATTCTTCTGCTTCGCGAGCCTTTGAGGATAAGGTGGGGGTGGTCTTGGCAAATGAGCCTTGGCTTTTGGCACAACTGGCTCCGGCATGTCAATTATGTGTTCCCTAGACGGGTTCACATCGTTTTGGGTTTCCACCTCGACTTCTTCAATATCAATCCTCACTTCATTTTTCACATTTTCATCAACCACATCTTCAACTACCAAAGGGACTTCGTCATCTTGCAACTCAACATCATCATCTACGACTTGCTTTTGCTTAGAGGCATTCACATCATCGCCTCTCCCACTTCTTGTTGTGACCGCCATGACATGATTGTTCCCACATTTTGGGTTCACTACCATATCACTTAGTAGAGCACCTTCGGGCGAGTATTCAATGACTGAGAGATTTGGCCTAATTGCACCTCCAAGTTTCGGATAGAGGTGTTGTGAGAAGCTAACTGTGCATCCGAATCCGCATTCCTCTTCATCATCTGCTCGAACATCATTTCAATTTTGCTTATATCATTACCAGAAGAACTAGAAACTTGAGAAGGGAAAGGGTTGGATTGTTCGGTTGTTGGTACATTGGGGGCCTTTGAAAGCCTTGCCCCCGGTTGCCTTGGTTTCTATTGTTGTTCCACCCGCCTTGATTGTTGTTGTTGCCCCAAATGTTGTTATTTCCATTCCAATTTCCTTGGTTGTTGTTTTGATTGCCCCAATTGTTGTTTTGGTTGTTGTTGTTCCAATTGCCACCACTTTGTTGTTGATTGCCCCAATTTCCTTGGGCTCGCCATTGTTGGTTTGAAGAGTTGCCTCTATTGCCTTGATAGTTGTTGACATATTGTACCTCTTCACTTTGGTAATCATAACCATCATTTTGACACCTATCATATTCATCAACAAATTGCTCAGAATTTCCTTGATTTTGTTGCCTCTCTTGTTGACAAGCATACTAACACCCTTTATGGCATTCACTTGGCGAGGATTCTAAACTTGTTGCAATTGTGCCTTAGCCAATTGTTTCATGGTAGTAGTAAGCTCAGCTATCGCTTGCCCGTGATCATGTAATTCGTTGTGCAAATGGATAACCGTAGGGTCACCTTGAGGGACATTTGCTCTACTCTGCCATGCTGAAGAAGTGTCCGCCATTTCATCAAGTACATCACATGCCTCCTTATAAGAAAGCTTCATAAAATTGCCCCCAGCCAATTGGTTAACAATGCATTGATTTGTAGTATTTATGCCCCAGTAGAAGGTTTGTTGGATCATGGCCTCGGTCATATCATTATTTGGGCATTCCTTCACCATCGTTCTATATCGCTCCCAAATCTCATGCAAAGGTTCCGTTGGCTCTTTCTTGAAGGCTAATATCTCATCTCGAAATGCCGCCATATGACTAGGAGAGAAGAATTTGGCAATAAACTTATCTGCCAACTCATCCCAAGTTGTGATGGAATGGTTGGGGAGTCTCTCGAGCCAATCCAATGCCTTTCCCCGAAGTGAGAATGGGAAGAGTCTCAATCTCAATACATCCTCGGACACATTCGTCTATTTGTTCCCCCAGTATGTATCCACGAACCCCTTGAGATGTTTGTAGGCATTTTGATTTGCAGCGCCCATGAAGTACCCACGTTGCTCAAGTAAGGTCAACATCACATTGGTTATCTGAAAGTTGCCCGCCCAGATTCGGGGTGGGACAATAGCACTTGCGTAGCCCTGGTTTGGTAATACTCTGGGAGCCACTCTTGGAGGAACCGGGGAGGGTCTGGAATATTGTCATTTGGATTAGCATTGGCATTCGACCTCTCTGTTGACCTTGAGATGCAAGACGCACCTCATCTTGCTCAAGATCATCTACCACCTCCCCCGCTATTACATTTCCAAGAGGATCATTAGCGTGATTTAAAGCCATGTTGGTACCTGAGTAATGACACGAACAAGTAAGTAACAAGGAAGGAAAGAATAACAATACACAAAACTAACTAAATAGATAGCCAAAACCGTTAGCTCCCCGGCAACGACGCCAAAAAGTGATCACGGCCAACTCCGCACTACTACAAGGTAGGAAGAGAGGGTCGCAATAGCTTTTACCCAATATGAGGGTCGAGATCGAATTCCTCAGGGAGCTAGGAAGGGAGTTGAGTATCTATCTAGACTAGAGTCGGGTAATTGTTCCGAATGTCACTTCTAAACATCTTTTGATTTTTTTCTTTAACGAACTAATATTATCAACTACTAATTAGAACTAAATTATGTTAATGAGAAAATTGCTAGAGTTGTATCTAATGGGTAGAAAGGCACTAGGGTAGTGACTTTCACCTAGGTGACTAATTAACAGGTAAATGCTTCTAAGGTTCGATTGACATGATTGAAGAAATATGCTATAACCATTGCACAATTTTACTCACTCTCACACATCTCGGTAGAGAGAGTGATTTTGCCCAATTGACTCTCTCGAGACCAAATGGGTAGCAAATGAGCTCAAGCAACTAGGTTTCAAGTCGAGTAATTACTCTCTCGAGGTTTAACCCTTTAATTGGGACTATTAATTCTCTCGAGTCCATCCCAATTCCTTGTTGGATCAATTTTGGAGACTTAGGCTCTCTTTCTCAAGAAGAGTCAAGTCAACTTAGCACAAACCAGTGTTTGCAACCACCAATTCATAGATTAAACCATAAAATTATCCCAAATAGCAAACACCCATAGTCAATCTAACCCTAGATGGAAACACCCATCAATTACCCACACTAGGGTTGAGCCACAACCCTAGCTAATGGGCTTAGCCACTCATGCTTCAAGAAGAAAATAGAGAAATAGATGAAGAACAAGACATGTTAATTAAAAGCTAAAGTAAATACAAAGATTCAATAATAAAAACTAAGTAAAAATGCCCAAAATGGCTACAGATGGTCTTCTCACGAGTGCAGCTTTGTTCAGAAAATAGCTGATGACCTAAAAATGGCAAAATGTTCTATTTATACTAGGCTAGAAAAATTGGACAAAAATACCCCTGTGGGGTCAGCGCGGGCCGCATAAAATGGACTGCGGCCGTGCTAGGCTCTTGGACTTCAATACTGGGATCTCTGAACTTGGGCTCCGCGGACTGCGTAGAATGGACCACGACCGCGGAGATCTCTAATGTGGTGCGCACAAGTATGACTGTGGACTGCGCAGCTTAAACCATGGCAAATTTCACCTCTCTGAATCTCTCTTCCGCGGATCGCACATAATGATAGCGCGGCCATGGAACCCTCACCGCGGACCGCGAAATGTGTACTGCAGCCGCATCACCTGAAACCCATTTTTTCCAACTCTCTGAACTACCTAGTGCAGACCGCACAAAGTCGAATGCAGCCGCACTAGGCCTTTTTGCTCTCAGATTGCCTTGTCTTTGATACTTGAGCATGTTTCACTCCTTTTGAGTCGATCTTTGACATTTTGTCACTTTGTTGATCAAACCTGCAATCAAGCACAACTTATGAGCCTTTTGGTTCTATTTTGTAACAATTTATAATCAAAGCATAAACAAGAAGGAGCATGAAACACGTTAAAATCCCTAGTTATCAGTCCCATAGTGGCGAAGGTGTATCATCGTACCCCTGTGAAAACTTGGGCCGAAGAGGTGGAGCAGATGACATAGAGAAATCTCATGGTTCGCCAACACTGCATACTTGGTAAGCATAAGGAAAAGCTTGTATATGTACGGGGAGAGCTGAGCCATACATACTCCATAGTAACAGCAAAAATCCTCTACCAAGGAAGGAAGAGGGAGTTTATAACCAACGACAAGCGGGTACGCACAAAAATTGCAGCACCCGGGGCGATGTATCTGCACTACATCGCTACCAGCAGGAACAAGTTCAACATGGGCCGGAATTTGCCATTTAGCCCTAAAAGCAACGAGCACCGCTACATCCATCTCAGAAATGACGGGTTCAGGATCGTCATCAGGTCGGTTCTTGAAATCTGACCTGACCTTTCCCGAACGTGGGATTATCTCATCCACGGTGAGAAAATTCTCATCCTTCACCATAGTTGTTCCTTCTTCATGAGAAGGTATGTCCACAGCCGATGCTACAAGATCAGAGGCTCCCTCAAGATCATATGGTGCATGTTACACACCAAGTTTTCATACGTGAGAGTACGTCGTAAGTCATTGATGTAAGCTCGGAAATGAGATTATATTTGGAAGCAAATAAAGTAAGTTAATCATGTTACCCTGGAGGTTACAAATATTTAAGATCATGAATAACGAGTACCAAAAGGGTTGGAAATCTTAGAAGCTAAACCAATTGAAGAAAATAAGTTTCATCGAAAGTCGACAAGTTTCAAATGTTATAACATGTACTTTGGGGTGAGACTAGGGTTATTAACATGATAAGGAGGTTATTCTATGAGTTATTTTAGTCGTATGATATTCATTTTCTACATTTTAAAGGCAAGCAAGTTGTGGAACAAGAGTTGGCAAAGGTCATCACAAGTTACATTCATAAATTTGCTGAAATTTAGGTCAAATGTATCTGAGAATTTCTCCAAATATACTTAGAATCATGGGGTATTCTACCTACCAAATTGAATATCTACGAGTCTAGTTTCTAACTTAATAAACCGTTCATCACTACAACATCGGAGTAGAGAGATATTCGTATTTTCGCGAGACAGCGCAAGTAGCTCCCAATGGGACCCACTTAGGCGGTGGTTGACCTACTTCAATTTATAAACGATTTGGACGCCTATTTTTGCTCATTTTTCAACTAATATTCGTCTCCAAACTTCTCCTAACCCTCCTAAACATATACCATAAGGGTTTGAAGTGATTCCAAAGTGATTACACCATATTTCAACATCAAAACTTAGTTCTAGTGAAGAACAACACCTCTTTGAGGTTGTGTTGTCATTGAGGATTGTTGTGGGCTGTATTTGGATGAAATTCCAAGTTTTTGCTGCTGTATAAGGTGAGTATAACAGCCTACTAATTGTGCTTAAGCTTGCTTGTATGTTGGTTAAGTTGTTAGGATGATAAACTACAAGATAATACTTGGATTAGCTTAAGTCACTTCTATGGTGTTGTATTGCTATTAAGGGTTGTTGTAAACTGAATATAACTTGGATTTTGACTTGAAGTTACTGTATAAGGTATGTATATTGTGATCTTGCTTGTGCCTAAGGTTATCTTGATGTTGATTAAGTTAAATGGATGGGCTAGACATGAACTAGTGAATAAAGTTGCTAATTGAGGATAGTTGAAGTTGTGGATTATTTTCGTTGTTATAAATATATGGTTTAAGGCTGGAATCATTGATTAATGACTTCATTATCAAGTTAATGATACTTTTATGTTGAAGTAAGAAGTCTATAAGGATTGATAAGGGGTATACGGATTCCAATCGGAGCTTGCCACTCGTCGTAATGTAGTTGTGACTTGTTGTTGTTATATGGTGTCTTGATATTGATAATTATGTATTGATGGATTGCTTTGGTCATTTTTGTTTGTATATGGTATTGGAGGAGGCCCTTGTTACAAGGGAGATGCTGCCAAAATTTATGTAAACGAGCTACTAGCTTAAGTTATAGACTTAGCCTTTGCTCAGCACTGATTTTGAATCTCCTTATACTATGATAGATTGAGTTGACTTGTTTGAAGAGTTTCTTGGAAGTGATTAAGGACTCAACGGGTTTAAGGTATGTTAAGGCACTTTCTTCTTTCTTTTGGCATGATCTAAAATGAAATGAACATAAACGATACGCTATTTCATAATGACTCTACTCCTAGCAACTAAGGTTGTCCATGTTGTTCTTTCCTTATAAAATTATTCTAAACAAGTGTGTATGATCCTTAAATCCTACTAAGGTTCATATTGATGGTAGGGATGTCCATAATGTTCTTAAGTCACTCCAAAAGGTTTAGAAGATGATTCCATGAGTCTAGCATGCATTATATATAGTATCTATTTTACTCTACCGAGCCGCGCTATAGTCGGCCGGGTACGGCACCTATTGTGCAACCACTGATCAGTTGGGTTTACCGAGCTCCACGTGGCCGGGTACGATTCTACCGAACCTTATGATGGTCGGGTACGCTTTTACCGAGTCCTCTTTGAGGCCGGGTACGATATGATGATGATGATGCCCACAGAGGCGAATGTTTTTAAAATTCTTATGTATATATATGTATTATGCATTTCATATCATAGCCCCTAGAGGCACTCAGATGTTACAGGTTGTATCTCCTCTATCTCTCTCTTTACATTACTGTTCTTGTTTATGCTTTCTTGCCTAACATACTCGGTACTTTATTCGTACTGACGTCCCTTTTGCCTGGGGACGCTGCATTTCATTCCCGCAGGTCCCGATTTATAGCTTGACAGTCCTCCTAGTAGGCTATTAGCTCAGCGAAGGTGTTGGTGCACTCCACTTGCTCCGGAGTTGCCTATTTGGTCAGTATGCTTTGGATATATATTGATTGGTATGGCGGGGCCCTGTCCCGACCTTTATGATTTTATGTACTCTTAGAGGCTTGTAGATAGATGTCAGGTGTATGGATAATCATAAAGCCTTGTCGGCCTATGTTTCGAGTTTATTAATGGTCATGTCGGCCTTATAGGCCCGTATATCACATATATTAGTTTGTATATCATGTTAGGTCTTCATATGTTGAGTATTCCCTTATGTTTTTATTCTTGTTATCTCATGACGGGTTTTCTGGCTCATTTACTCATGATAACATGTTAAGAAAGATATGTTACATTGGTACTCGGTTGAGTAAGGCACCGGGTGCCCGTCGCGGCCCTTCGGTTTGGGTCGTGACAGAAGTGGTATCAGAGCAGTTCTGTCCTAGAGAGTCTACAAGCCGTGTCTAGTAGAGTCTTATTTATGGGTGTGTTGTGCACCATACCTATAAGCAGGATGCTACGGGGCATTTAGGTCTATCACTCTTTCTTCTTACTCTAGATCGTGTAGTAGAGCTCAGTTGTAAGAATTCAAACTCCTAAATTCGACTTTAGTCATAATACAACGATACCTACATCCACAAAGACAGTTGGTAAGAGATTGCATGTGGATGTGAAAGAGTTGAGTCAGAGGAACTCGATTTCACATCATGCTTATGATTAGTAAATGTGAGGTCTTCAACAGATCATGTGTGTACTAAGATGTGTATGCTTCTTAATAAGGAGCCTTAAGGCACGGATATCTATTCACGAATATGGTGAAAATCTATGAGGAATTCAGAAGCTAGATACAAGTTTTAACAAGTAAAAGAAGTAAGGTGAAGAGGGGTACGAGGCACCCAGATAATGAAGATTATCAATATTTTCAAATCAGGCAGAGAAATATAAGCATTTTGGTACCTTCATCAATGACAGAGGTAAGTACAATTGGCCACACCCATCTCAGTTATGTTCTATGGGAGCTAACAGATATTATTTAAGAGAAAGATGGGATATCAGGATCCAGTTGGAGTTAGAGTAACCCAAAAATTGTGGATAGGTTGTTATCATTAACTAACGTTTCCGAAAGATGGTGCAAATGTGGTAATAGATCTCCTTCTAAGACACCCAGATGGTGAACTCTAGAGTAGTACAATCAGATACGAATACTGGAATATTCAAAAATTTCAGAAGATAGGCAGTGGGATCCTAGAAGGGACAAATATTTACCTTAGTATGACTCTAGCCCCGAGTAAAAAAAGAATGTTAGGCATTCCCAAGAGCCAGTGAGATGAAGCTAGGGGAGCTTATAGGGAAAAAACTTTTTGTTGAAGTTTTCAGAATAAAGTGATAGACAAAAAGAATATTATCCGGAGAATAAGAAGAAAATAAATGAAGCATCATGAGTAAGATGTGATATATGGGTGATAACAGTAAATCAAAATATGACACGATGACAGAGTCTATAGTCAAGTGAAGGAAAATACAAGAGGTGACAAGCCTTAAGGCAATAAAAGAGTATAAGCCATAAAGTCATATTCTTATTTCGAGAAATGAGATGGTGACTTCAACGTGATTACCAGGAGGAAAGATTAGACCCCATAGTAATAAAAATCAGTATGGGCTAGTGAACAAGATAAAACCGAACATGAATTAGGGACCGGAGGATTTGATAATGGTCGACATCGTGAGAATTTCAAAGATCGTGCTCCAACAATAATAGAATAGACAACAGACGAATAACCTTTAAAGGTTATTTAGGAAGTCGCTTACCTAAAGCAAGCACTCTGAGCAGAGTTAATCTTAAGGGACTAAATGTGCCAGTTACCGTAGGTGTCACCTTCGTGCGTAAGAAATTTAGTTATCCCTGGTACAGAAGGTTACCATAAGGTGATTAAGGTTCATTGATAATGTGAAAAGACGCCGAATATGAAAAGGTAAAACAAGTATAGGTAGATCGTCGTAGTACTAAATCTTAGTACTCCCCTGAAGGGGGGAATATGGTGTGATATGGTATTAAGTCGGAGTTAAGCGGTTCAGTTAACTATGGAATGGTAAAGGAAGAATGTGGTAAAAAGGAGAAAGGGATGATGTTGCATTTATTCAGTTCCTGCAGATATGTTGCGACTCCAGAACATTATACAAGCACGACACCGGGGAGAGGCAGTAAAAGTTTCCGGCTAGGATGTTATTGATAAATAAGTGTTAATGGACACTTGATACATCAGGAGCTAGTGGTGAGAGATAAGTTAAGACAAAGGATATATCCCAAGAGGGATTATGCAGAATATATATATATATATATATATGAGAATGGGCCAACGAGTAATTAGTAGTTGATTCAGGAAGAGCCCAGTTATGACTAGACAAGAGGTCACGAATAAATCAATAGATCATGCAAGATAAATGTAGTGAACCACGGCATAGTGAATTCAGTCTCGCAGATACGAGATCGCAATCATTTGAAATAATTTCAGATAGGAGTTGAGGCAATTAAAGGTACCATTTTTAAGGTTTATAAAAATAAGAGAGAGTGCCACTAAGGAGACAATTAAAATTTGAGCTTAGAAATAACCCTACGAGCACAAAGGCATAAATTTATGTAACTAAGGATTATTATAGGCGAGTAAGAATAACGAAAATTACCTTCGGGTGTACGATATATCAAGCTCGCAACTATACAAGAGACATAAGGTCTCCCTAATTACTACAATGAACGACTAGCTGAGGAAAAAGGTTTCCACCAAAGCATAGTGAGCTAAAGAGTAAATTATCATGTAACAACAGTCTCACTACAATATTGTATACACTCCATAAGAAAGTGGCACCTATCATGTCTAATGAATGGTAAAAAAAAAGACATCAAAGGTGATGTTTGAGATCATATAAGGTACAGGAAATTATAGTATTCGTGGGCAAAAAGACAAGCCAAGTATTCATGCAGCAAGTGATAGAACGACCAGCAAAAGTAATTGCTTACATTTAAGGACAACTGAGAAGGCACGAAAGGAAATTTATGGTGCTAGCAAGTTAAAGGAAGGTTGCGAGTAGTATAAATAGATCGGTGTAGGTCCTAAGGTAAAGTATTGTAGAGCAACAAGGTTTTAGGTAGATAGGAGTAAGGATATGAAAAGGTGAGTGAGAAGGTGACGAGAATATGTATGTCCTCGGGATTAAACCCATCAAAACAAGGGAGCTGATGATTTCCATATGTAATAAAAAGCTCGGTACAGCCTGAATGAACACAGAGGAGTCTGAGACTAGGTGCATTTAGAAGAGATGGAATGCTGCCCTGGCGGTAGAATAAGGGTGTAATTGTGATAGATAAGAGGATGATTCTTAGGCCTTTGATTGAGTAATGATTTAACGAGAAAGGGATTTCATTAATTGCACGGGATTAGAATACCCCCATAAGATGAATCGCGTTGGGATGCAATGAAATACAGTTATTGAAGTATAGTATTATCCCTAGGTGGATCAGGAAAATCACTTCATATGTTCCCCGATAAGATTTGAGCCATAGTGACAGTGTATTACGTGAGAGGTTGCAAGTTATTAGTGATAGATTATAGATCAACATTAAGGTGAATAAACAATAGATGGGTACAAGTTCCAAAGTTCTTAGATGAGATTTGTTTGTTATTCTTAGATGAATAATAATGAGGAAGCACTAAAGGACTTAGATTTATACATATAGGATAAGCAGCGAGAGAGTAACCTGGAGTTGGGTAGCAAACCTTGGTAATAATAAATCGAAGTAAGTTTTATGGTATAGTATAACCTACTTAGATGTAGTAAATCCATAAGGATAGATATACAAGGCTATGAAACAAGAGATAGAAATAGTCTTAAGTTTGATAAAGTACCAAGCGAAAGACATCAGTACACCTATAGATGCCTAGAGGGACAGCTTGTCATAATTTTGTATATGTTCATAAAGTGAAACTTAGAGATTGGCTAAAAGATGGAGGAAAAAAAGAAGACAAGTCGCTAGGAGCTCATACAAGGACACAGTCATACATACTGCATGACATAAGGTATCAAATGTTAAGATGTTGGAAGAATTCCAACCATATGTCATGGTATGACAAAGAGGCCTAAAAGGGGGGAATGCCCAAGCATTTGGATTTATTCACAAAACAGTTGCTTAGATGGAAAGATGAGCATTAAAGTATTCGTAAGAGCCATAGTTTATGAAACTGATAAGCGCATCAGTCAACATTCGAGGACGAATGTTCCAAAGGGGGGAATGATGTTACACCCCAAGTTTTCATACGTGAGAGTACGTCGTAAGTCATTGATGTAAGCTCGGAAATGAGATTATATTTGGAAGAAAATAAAGTAAGTTAATCATGTTACCTTGGAGGTTACAAATATTTAAGATCATGAATAACGAGTACCAAGAGGGTTGGAAATCTTAGAAGCTAAACCAATTGAAGAAAATAAGTTTCGTCGAAAGTCGACAAGTTTCGAATGTTATAACATGTACTTTGGGGTGAGACTAGGGTTATTAACATGATAAGGAGGTTATTCTATGAGTTATTTTAGTCGTATGATATTCATTTTCTACATTTTGAAGGCAAGCAAGTTGTGGAACAAGAGTTGGCAAAGGTCATCACAAGTTACATTCATAAATTTGCTGAAATTTAGGTCAAATGTATCTGAGAATTTCTCCAAATATACTTGGAATAATGGAGTGTTCTACCTACTAAATTGAAGATCTACGAGTTTAGTTTCTAACGCAATAAACCGTTCATCACTACAACATCGGAGTAGAGAGATATTCGTGTTTTCGCGAGACCGCGCAAGCAGCTCCCAATGGGACCCACTTAGGCGGTGGTTGACCTACTTCAATTTATAAACGATTTGGACGCCTATTTTTGCTCATTTTTCAACTAAAGTTCGTCTCCAAACTTCTCCTAACCCTCCTAAACATATATCACAAGGGTTTGAAGTGATTCCAAAGTGATTACACCATATTTCAACATCAAAACTTAGTTCTAGTGAAGAACAACACCTCTTTGAGGTTGTGTTGTCATTGAGGATTGTTGTGGGCTGTATTTGGATGAAATTCCAAGTTGTTGCTGCTGTCTAAGGTGAGTATAACAGCCTACTAATTGTGCTTAAGCTTGCTTTGTATGTTGGTTAAGTTGTTAGGATGATAAACTACAAGATAATACTTGGATTAGCTTAAGTCACTTCTATGGTGTTGTATTGCTATTAAGGGTTGTTGTAAACTAAATATAACTTGGATTTTGACTTAAAGTTACTGTATAAGGTATGTATATTGTGATCTTGCTTGTGCCTAAGGTTATCTTGATGTTTATAAAGTGAAATGGATGGGCTAGACATGAACTAGTGAATAAAGTTGCTAATTGAGGATAGTTGTAGTTGTGGATTATTTTCGTTGTTATAAATATATGGTTTAAGGCTGGGATCATTGATTAATGACTTCATTATCAATTTAATGATACTTTTATATTGAAGTAAGAAGTCTATAAGGATTGATAAGGTGTATATGGATTCCAATCGGAGCTTGCCGCTCGTCGTAATGTAGTTGTGACTTGTTGTTGTTATATGGTGTCTCGATATTGATAATTATGTATTGATGGATTGCTTTGGTCATTTTTGTTTGTATATGGTATTGTAGGAGCCCTTGTTACAAGGGAGATGCTGCCAAAATTTACGTAAACGAGCTACTAGCTTAAGTTATAGACTTAGCCTTTGCTCAGCACTGATTTTGAATCTCCTTATACTATGATAGATTGAGTTGACTTGTTTGAAGAGTTGCTTGGAAGTGATTAAGGACTCAACGGGTTTAAGGTATGTTAAGGCACTTTCTTCTTTCTTTTGGCATGATCTAAAATGAAATGAACATAAACGATACGCTATTTCATAATGACTCTACTCCTAGCAACTAAGGTTGTCCATGTTGTTCTTTCCTTATAAAATTATTCTAAACAAGTGTGTATGATCCTTAAATCCTACTAAGGTTCATATTGATGGTAGGGATGTCCATAATGTTCTTAAGTCACTCCAAAAGGTTTAGAAGATGATTCCATGAGTCTAGCATGCATTATATATAGTATCTATTTTACTCTACCGAGCCGCGCTATAGTCGGCCGGGTACGGCACCTATTGTGCAACCACTGATCAGTTGGGTTTACCGAGCTCCACGTGGCCGGGTACGATTCTACCGAACCTTATGATGGTCGGGTACGCTTTTACCGAGTCCTCTTTGAGGCCGGGTACGATATGATGATGATGATGCCCACAGAGGCGAATGTTTTAAAAAGTTTATGTATATATATGTATTATGCATTTCATATCATAGCCCCTAGAGGCACTCAAATGTTACAGGTTGTATCTCCTCTATCTCTCTCTTTACATTAATGTTCTTGTTTATGCTTTCCTGCCTAACATACTCGGTACTTTATTCGTACTGACGTCCCTTTTGCCTAGGGACGCTGCGTTTCATTCCCGCAGGTCCCGATTTATAGCTTGACAGTCCTCCTAGTAGGCTATTAGCTCAGCGAAGGTGTTGGTGCACTCCACTTGCTCTGGAGTTGCCTATTTGGTCAGTATGCTTTGGATATATATTGATTGGTATGGCGGGGCCCTGTCCCGACCTTTATGATTTTATGTACTCTTAGAGGCTTGTAGACAGATGTCAGGTGTATGGATAATCATATGGCCTTTTCGGCCTATGTTTCGAGTTTACTAATGGTCATGTCGGCCTTATAGGCCCGTATGTCACATATATTAGTTTGTATATCATGTTGGGTTTTCATATGTTGAGTATTCCCTTATGTTTTATTCTTGTTATCTCATGACGGGTTTTCTGGCTCATTTACTCATGATAACATGTTAAGAAAGATATGTTACGTTGGTACTCGGTTGAGTAAGGCATCGGGTGCCCGTCGCAGCCCTTCGGTTTGGGCCGTGACAGTGCACTAGCCATTTTTCTGAATATATGTATGCAAAAAAAATGCAAGGTGAAAAAGATGACAATGGCAGAAAACGCTAAAAGGAGGAAGAAAATACAGGTGCAAGAAATTTAAAGAAGAAGGAAAAGTTTGGGATTTTAAAAGCTTAAATAATGCAACAACGCAGGTAAGAAATGCCCATCCCTATTTATAAGAATATTGGCACCCTGATCGAGAAAGCCCAAACGCCGCCTCATTAAGTTTGAAATGGAAGAGGCGCGGGAAACGACGTAACATATAGGGAACATGCGCCATAATGACGCATGATGAAATGCCATCATTTCAAATTGACGTAACGGTCAGATGTGGCTCTTGAAGTTCCATGTCATCACCTCGCCGTAAAAGGGTCACTCCTCGGCCAACATGCTCAGATTTCTCAAAATTGCAATTGACGAAGTCCACCCATCGAGCTCGTCCAAAGACAACCCCGACGGGCAAAGGGACTAACTGTATGGGCCAAAATCCGATTGGAGTAATCTTGTTTAAGAGATAGCTAAAGACTGACTAGGTCGAGGTCAAATGTTTAAGGAATAACGTATTGGTGAGCTGAGCAGTTAAAGAAGAGGTCGAGCACTCAGATTGGCCCAAACGGCTAGTTTAGTGATATGATATTTTAAAGAAATATTCCAGAGAATATTCTCTGTATTTATACATTTAGTTAGGTGGGGAAAAATGTCCCATATAAGTAGGAATAGAGAGAGAAGAGGGAGGTATGTAATATTCTATATGATAAGCTCTCTCTAGAAACGTTGACTCCCAAGTAATTACAAACATTGTCTTTATAAAAGATTCGATTTGTTGTTGGTCCCAAACTTTCTCACATCAGATCCGAGAAAGTTTCCTATATTCCCACGTTTGATTGCCTTACATCATTATGAGAAAGAGAATCATCCACCTCATTGAACATTTGGGTGAATCATTCTCCCTATTTACATTCATTGTCATTTATCATATTTATTGCTTGTCATTATTCCCTCGTTTATTTACAACAATATTATTAAACACCTCCTTAGTATTAAATAGCCTTGAATACGGTTTTCATATTACTGACATCCATCAGTATTGGATCTAGAATTTATTCATTATCATTTATTTAATTAGTTTAACAAAAAGAATTTAACGCTTTTTGGTTAAACATAAACATCACTATTCCTTTTTGGACTTTGACATTTTTGTTGTTTGTTAGTATAATGGAAGACTCGTGTAATTACATGGGAGTTGGGATAAATCAGTGGTGAGAGTGACCTGTTTTACCTCACCGTTTGGAAAGGATGTTCAAAAGGAGCGGTTTAGTCAGTTAATAAGCTGCGGACTGCGAGACAGTTGGTCATGCAAAGGACAAAACTTTTCGTGCTTAAGGAAGTTTGTCTTCGTTAGAAATTGGTCGGCAGGTTTTGGATAATGATAAGAACGTCCCGACATACGTCTATCCAAGTCTCTAGCTTTCGATGATTTAACAACGGCTTCTCAAACTTCACTAGATTATATTATTTTCCCATTTCACTTAGATTGCGTTACGTCACCAGAAGTAAGCTAGAGTTAAGCAAAGGGTACGAGTTAATCGATCTGTTCTAATATATTTTTGTTGATGATGAGGTAGTAAAACTTGAACTTGTCAAAAAAGAAATGATAATAGTACTAACAGATTGTTCTTTTATCATGTTCATTGTCAAAGAGTGAAATTCATATTTATTTATGTATTCAAGACCAGCTTACATTATTTACTATTCGTACTCCTATAGTCCTTTTAGTTCTTTTTCTTCTTCGAGCTATATCTATTTTTCAAACTATATATAGTGAAGATCTCTATTCCTCATTTCCTTTTTTTGATTGACAATGTTGAAGTTGGAGACCAAACAAAACCCCTTCTTGCCATCTTTCGTCTAAAGTGTAGCATTTAAATTTAGTCAATTTATTCTAGCTCTTTTGGTTTTTCATTTTATTTTATTCTATCTGTGAACCCACAAGAATAAATAGAGACAAATGTCATGACCCGCCACATCATATACCACATAGGTATCATTTGGCATATATTAATGTCATGTGAAAGCTTACATATGAAATAGAGTAGCACTTGTGAGAAGGTTCTAGAGGAATATAGAGGTTTTCCTAGGAAGACTCTAGAAATCTATGGATTTTCTAGGAAAGTCCCTGGAAGATTCTAATTATGTAGAGAATTCTAGAGAATGGACTTACTTGTAAATAATAGGGGACTTATGCAACAATAAATATTTATATACTAGCCCCTAGGAGACTAGTAGATAAAGGGGGTTATTCATTTGTAATTCATCAAGCAAAACAATTCAAGTTCTCTATAATACAAAGTTTCATTTAGCAATTTTTCTGTGTTCTAACATTCCTTGGTAATCTTGAGTGTAGTAAGATTGACTTGGCATAGCAAAAACATGAGCAAACTGTGAGCGAGTTGCCAAGTACCGCACGTGCACTTAGTTCAAGACTAAGAATGTGACACAAAGTACTGATATTGTCGGCAAGGTGAGTGCATTATTAAAATATTATTCTAAAGTGTAACATTTTAAATTAAAGTAGTTGGAATTAACTTCTGTTTTTGTCGTCACAAACTCTTCCTTGGGAAGTTACATTAGTTGACAAAAACAAGCCTACTTGAACATTCTCAAAGGTTATCAAACGTTTTTTTTTTTTTAATAAATATAATTGAGATTGACAGTTCATGTAGGATTCAAGGATCAAAGAAGCTATACACACTCACTTTACCAAAAGCAAATGATGAAAAGGTAACGGAAAATTAATCTCTAAGAAAAGCATAATATTTAAGTTTTTGATTTTTTTTTATATCCTACTAGGTGTCTTGTACCCGCTTTGAGAGGTTGACTAATTTGAATTCGCGAGCCCACTAAAGAATAGGACGTGATTCTACTAAAAGAATTTCATATCCATTATTTAAATTTGAGACCTCTGATTAAGGATGGATGAATTCTTTTTTGTCCAACCGAACCCTTGACGATAGCTTTTGATTTACTAATGTTGTTGAATAGGTAGGCAACAATGGATGGAGATGGTACATTCGGGAACATTAGACATCCTTCTATCGTGTTTTTTCCTCTGTAATACTCCATAGCGACGCCTTAGCTGTCGGCTGGTATTAATGGAATCCATACCCAACATGGGTCTAAACTTGCTTATTTCGTAACAATGTTACTTTTTGGTTATTTTTATTTGACTAATTTGAATTCGCGTCGCATAACATTAGAAAGCACTTTTTGTTAGCAATTTTTCATTCTCAGGATTTGACTCCAAATTTCAGCTTAAGAATGAAATAATCTTATCCCACTACACCCTCAGTAGCATGATAATTTTACTTTGATTCGGCATTATTATAGCTCATTGGCAAATACTAGTTGGACCGAATTTTCTAGTATGATCCCTGTGGTCTGTAGAGCAAACAACTTTTCAGGTGCTTATTGGACGCATATAAAGATCACAGCGTTCTATTTTTATTCACTCTTATGGTGGAATGTAATTTAGATTACTTAGTATTCTCAAAGCCGAAAAAATTCACCTTTCCTGTTTATACTAAACTAATAAATGAGCAATACAATTATTCTTTGTCATTTAGTCCCATTTAACATGTTGGCATACATGGAAAAGAAAAGGCAAATGAACGTTAAATCATCTCAAAAAAATAGTTTGCCATTTATTTAATGTTTACTCCTATATTAACTAAGTTTAAAACATAAATCGGCCTGTGATAAGTTTTACAATCATACCCCAATATAAGGACACTCTCCTTACCTAGGATTATTAGAGTAAATCACCCTGTAAATAATCACAGTTGACAGTTTACATGCTTGCCGCTTGCGTATCACAATACAACTTAAAAGAAATTGAAAAAGGATTATGTAACAAAAGGAGAAAAATAACCCGAAGAGAGTGAAAAGGAAGAAAAAATTGTGAAAACTTCTAATTCCAAAATCCCAATAGTCACTTTTGGCATTTTTTTTGGGGTGTAATTCACATAATACATACTTTAATATCATTAATAAGATAGCATTACAATTATAGAAATGATACCAGGTAACCACTCTAAAAAATTGTTATTTAGGAATTAGTCAGTACGTCCTGAATGTTAGTTTTTCAATTCAATTTTCAGGACATGTCCTGAAATTAAAATTACTAAGTATTGGCTAATCTCTAAATAGCATCCCCGAGAATGGCTATCTGCGCACCTGTCCCATTACAATTACTTGGCTATTACTATTATAATTATAATAATTCTCAAACTTGAGCAACATAAAAAAGAAAAGTTACATTAGAAATTCCATTGGCCTCTTCATTCCAAAGTAGATTGAGGGTCAGTTTTCCATCTTCAGAAGACCATTCAAACTCAATTTCAGCACCATTCAAGTAACACTTGCTAGGTGATACAGTTGAGTAAGCCAAGAAATTCCCACCACCTTTAACTTGAGCTTTTGCACTTGCATTTTCACCATCACCGGCAAATTTACTGTATTGAAGTCCTAGTATGGCTCCTCCACTGTTGAACATGTTGGTAACTCCAATTGGAGCAAATTTAGCAATGGAACTGAGCTGTTTTAAAGGTACAAAGCTAAATATTTCAAAAGAAGATGGTTTTATGGTCATTGGAATTGTGTCTGAGGCTGGCTTTGTCAAGAATAATTTCTCAGCTTGGTTAAGATAAACAGCATATTCCTCTGCTTTGCCCATTTCAGATGATTCTTGTAGTTGGTCCCATTCAATGTCATTCACATAGACTGAACCTGTCATTGACTTATAGCACTGCGAGTATCCCCTGATTCTTCTCTCCTTTGGATCCCACCCTGCTCCTTGGCAATTGAATGTTGGAGAGAATGGCTAAGCATAGAGAAAGATTGAGAAAGATTCTGTAAATATAGTAGTTATATTATGATAAGGTTACTTTATATTATTGATAGAATTATGTATCCTGATAAGATAGGTGTAGGACTATTCCTTTGTATCTATCCTTATCTCTTAGAGAGTCTTAGTTGTGCCTTAATCAGTATAAAAGGCAACCATTGTACGATTGATTCATGAACTGAATACAAAAGATTATCCCTTTCTTCTCTAATTTGTACATGGCATTAGAGCATTAAGCTTTCTTGCTGCGCAGTACTTATTCAACAGTCTAATCCTAAACCCTTCTATTTAAAAAAAAAACGATGGCCTCTGCAACATCTCTATCTACTGCTTCTCTCCATCATCTCATTTCATCTTGTCCTATTAAGCTCAAACCAACAAACTATCTCATATGGAGAACTCAAATGCTTCAATTGATCCAAGCTATGAAGCTTTCTCATCTTATCAAAGGTGAAACTTCAGGAAAGGATACAACTGAAAGTTCAGACAGTACATCCAAGAAGAACGTGGATAGTGATGATTTAGAGGAGAAGAATGTGTTATTAAGAAGCTGGATAGCTGGTACAATGTCTGAGGAAAGCATGTACCTTATCGTAGGATGTCTAAAGAGATGTGGGACTGCCTGGAGGAGACGTACCTTCAAGCAACCAAAGATAAGGAGTTTCAACTTAAGCAACAACTCCAAAACATTAGGTTGGGCAGCAGATCCACGGATGATTATCTCAAAGAATTCAAGGGCATTTGCGATGGTTTGGCAGCTATACACAAGCCTGTGGATGAAGATAGTAAGGTAATCAACTTTGCTAGAGGGCTAGGTCCCAAGTATAGAACATTTAGGACAGTTATGCTAGGAAAGCCTCCATATCTCACCTTAAATCAATTGATCAATGCACTAAGAGGATTCGATATAAGAGAGGATGACGAAGATACTCAACTAAATCACAATATGGCTTTTCAAGCTCAAAGGTTTTATCGAGGCCGTGGTGGATCTAATCAACGAAGAGGCAGCTTCTCTTCTAGAGGTAGAGGATTTCGTCCTGCTGTTGGTCAAAACAATCAGATTACTCAAGGTATGAATGCCCAAAAAGGTAAGGAGATCTCATCGCCCTATCAAATTTGTGGTAGAAACAATCATACTTCTCTTAAATGTTTCTACCGATGGGATTTCTCTTATCAAGCGTCTGATGATCTTCCTCAAGCTCTAGTTGTAGTAAACTTACAGGACACAAAGAATGAGGACAACACAATGTATGTCGACTCTGGGGCTAGTACACATATGATAAATTCTCCAGGTAACTTGTCCAATCTTCAGCCTTATAAAGGTTCTGATAAAATTGTTGTTGGTAATGGTTTAGAACTTAACATAACACATGTTGGAAGTGCAGAAGTTTCTGGCTTAAAAATGCAAGAAGTACTTGTAGTTCCAGAACTTAAAAGTAACTTACTTTCAGTTAGTAAGTTAGCAAAGGATAATTTTTGCACGATTGAGTTTTCTGAATCATTTTTTGTTGTAAAGGACAAGGCAACAAGGAAACTATTGGCAATAGGGTCTAAAAGAGGAGGATTGTATGCTTTGGATAACAACAACCTTAAGGCCTTGACGGCGACACAGAGGAGTACATCTAGTATTAAGCATGCAAGATTAGGGCATCTGAATTCGAAGCTTTTACGTTTCTTGAGTAACAATAAGTGTATCAATATCACATGTTTGAATAAAACCCCTACTATATGTGTTAGTTGTCAAATGGGTAAAAGTTGTAAGTTTGCTTTTGAGCAAAGAAATAAGATTGAAAATGAACCTTTGTTGAAAATTCATTGCGATGTATGGGGACCTGCACCTATTGAATCATCGCAACATATGAAATATTATGTAATTTTTGTTGATGATCAAACTAGGTACACCTAGTTATATCCTTTGAAAAAGAAATCTGAAGTGTTTGCGGTATTTCTTAAGTTCCAAAGAATGGTTGAAACTCAATTTTCAAAGAAGATTAAAGTTTTTCAATGTGATGGAGGGGGTGAATTCTCCAAAGTTGAGTTTATTAATCATCTAGAAAATTGTGGAATTGTGAGGCATATTTCGTGCCCGAATACTCCTGAGCAAAATGAAGTTGCAGAGAGAAAACATAGACACATTGTGGAGACCGGTTTAACATTATTGTTTCATGCTAAGTTGCCTCTTTTCTTATGGGTTGATGCATTCTTGACTACTACCTTTCTTATAAATAGGATGCCTTCATCGGTTCTCAAGATGGAATCTCCTATTTTCAAATTATATGGAACTCATCCTGATTATAATAGCTTGAAGGTGTTTGGATGTCGATGTTATCCCTACTTGAAAGGAAAGAACAAGTTTTCTCCGAAGACTTATCCGTGTGTATTCATTGGCTATAGCAATCTGTATAAGGGTTATAGATGTTTTCATCTAGTGAGTCGGAAGAGTTTTTATATCAAGACATGTGGTATTTGATGAACTAACTTTACCATATGTGAAGTCTCAAGAAAAGCATCAGGTTGTTGCAAGTTCCATTCATTTGGCCACATTTCATGAATTTTTCACTACATCGTCAGATTATGATACCTCGAATTCTTCTAACAACTCCATGTGAGCTCTTCAAATTTTGAATGCAGGAATGTAGATGCGGAGCCCATTACTTCAGGGGAAGTGTTCACAGGAGGTGAACAATACATCATTGAGCCAGCTGAAGTTATTGCTGCACCAAGTGAGTCAAATTAGGTCGTTGTACCAGATGAGTCGACCAAGGTTTTTGCACCAAGCGAGACTGAAGCTGCTACATCAAATCAGTTGACTGAAGTTGTTGTACCAAGTCAATTAATCACTAAAGTTGTCGTTGCACCAGATGAGTCGATTGAGGCTGCTGCACCAAGTGAGACACAAGTTGTTACACCGACTCAGTTGACTGAAGCTATTGTACCAAGTCAATTGGCTGAAGACACACAACCCGAAGAGGTGCAACGAAGAAAAAGTCAGAGAGAAACAAAAACCCCAAGTTATCTTGGCGATTATGTTTGCAATGCAGTGATTGCAAAAACAGGAGGTGCACATGGTGAATCCAAATCAGTGAATGAAGCATTAACTATCCCACACTGGTACACAGCAATGCAAGAGGAGTTGGAAGCACTCGATAAAAATGAAACATGGAGTCTTGTTCCCAGGAAAGCAGGTATGAATGTTGTTGGCTCGAAATGGGTGTTTAAAATAAAAAGAAAATCTGATGGATCCGTAGAAAGGTATAAAGCACGATTAGTATCTAAAGGTTAGTCACAACTTGAAGGTATAGATTATGAAGAAACGTTTGGTCCAGTGGTTAAGTCTGCAACAATAAGGATAGTTTTATCACTAGCTATGAGTCTGCATTGTCCTATAAGACAACTTGATATTAAAAATGCATTCTTACATGGATTACTACATGAAAAAGTATATATGGAACAATCTCCAGGTTTCATGAATTCTGAGTATCCAGATCATGTTTGTTTATTGAAAAAGGCATTATATGGATTAAAGCAAGCCCCTAGGGCCTGGTTTGAAAGGTTTTGTCTTTACTTGCTTCATCTTGGTTTTAGATGTAGTAGAGCAGACCCTTCTCTGTTTATACTTATGGTAAACAGGGAACAATTTTGCTTCTTCTCTATGTGGATGGCATAATTGTAACAGAAAGCAATCATGAGCATATTTCAGAAATTATTGGGAAACTTAATGTTGAGTTTGCCATGAAAGATCTTGGACCTTTAAGCTTCTTTTTGGGCATTGATGTGTCTTACTTTCGAGGAGAAATACATTTGAGCCACCGCAGGTATGCTATTGATATAGTCAAGAAAGTGAATATGACACAAGCAAAGGCAGTTGGGACTCCATTAGCACAAAAACATGGATTGCAAGAAGCTTTTGGTGATTTAGTTGATCCATCATTGTATAGTATTGTGGGAAGTTTACAGTACTTAACACTCACTAGACCCGACATAACACATGTTGTAAATCTTGTAAGCCAGTTTATGAAAAAGCCCAACACATTTCATTTGCAATCTCTTAAGAGAATTTTATGATATGTCAAGGGTACTTTAGATTATGGGTTACGCATTTTATCTCGGTCTCCTTTGAGGATATATGGTTTTTCTGATGCTGATTGGGCAGGATGTCCTTCTACAAGGAGGTCAACCACTGGGTATAACATTTACTTAGGAGCAAATTCCATTTCCTGGTCCTCAAGGAAACAACATACAGTTGCAAGATCAAGTGCAGAGGCTGAATACAGAGCCTTAGCATCCACAGCTGCTGAACTTACTTGGATAACTTTTGTGCAACGTGATATTGGGGTTTGTCTCAAAACAGCTCCTATATTGTTTTCTGACAACCTTAGTGCATTTTATATGACCACAAATCCAGTTATGCATGCTAGAACTAAGCATGTTGAACTTGATTATCATTTTGTGAGAGAGAAAGTTGCACAAGGACAGCTTGTCACTCAGTTTGTGCGATCAAGGGATAAACTCGCAGATATTCATACTAAAGCTCTGGCAAAGGATCAGTTTACAATTCTTCGCAGCAAGCTAGGAGTGGTGAAACCACCTCTCACTAGCTTGAGGGGAAGTGTTAGAGAGAATGGCTAAGCATAGAGAAAGATTGAGAAAGATTCTGTAGATATAGTAGTTATATTATGATAAGGTTACTTTGTATTATTGATAGAATTATGTATCCTGATAAGTGTGGGACTATTCCTTTGTATCTATCCTTATCTCTTAGAGAGTTTTAGCTGTGCCTTAATCAGTGTAAAATTCTTCTCTAATTTCTGCATTGAATGCACCAATGACTCCTCCGTACTATTGCCAAGAAGAAGAAAAGCGTAAATTGTTGGAAAAAATAGGCTTAAATTACCTAAAATACATTTATATTTTAATTGTTCAGAGTTCGATGGTAGTCTATGAACAAAAGCCCAATTATACGTGTGATGGTTATTAGGTCGTGCACAATATATGCTTGGTGGTTTAGTGAGGCGATAAGTGTAGCCTGACCCTGATAAAATCCGCAACGAGAGGGCTTAGATTCTCAACCTAGCCCATATAAAAAGGCGCATCTTTTGTTTTCTTCTATCTATACACAACTATAGTGATAAAAACTGTGGTACTGTTCAATTAATGCCGTAATCTTTAAAATAGTTTTAGGGAGGAAGATCTAGTCCTATATCAATCCATTATTCTTCTATCTATACACAATGCATAATGATGGAGAACTATGGTAGCTGTCCAACTGACTCCTGCCATCTTTGGAACGGTTATAGGGTCTAATTTTTGTGTATCATGTTCAATTCGAGATTTATCATATTAAATTTCTAACATAAATGACCATAATAACGAAATTTATAGTTTGTTGGCATACCTTGTTGAAATTCCAAATCTTGAGTATGGTTTTGCCATCAAATAGTGGATTCTTGAAGATGCAATCTCTAGTGGGGAGTGCAAAATATTGGCACTTTGGAATTGTACCATGAGGAAAAACTAGCTTCTTTAAAAGATCAAAATCATGGCTTCCTTAGGAATCACTCACATAAACAGGTCCTCCACCTATAGCCCTGGATCCAGCATGAAATTTAGCACAAACATGATCAGACTGAAACATGGCCCAATCTGGTTGTATTATCTGACCCATCCATATACTGTTATAAGCACAATGAATCATATGTACCCCTTGTAACCATTATACTCCGTTCGGATCACCATTTGGATCTTGGAACCAAAAATCATCCCCTGTAATAATTTTTATTAACCACCACAAATATTAGCTTACATATGTTCTGACTAAGAAAAGGATAGTAAGAAAATCTTACCAACTCTTCCCATTGAGATTTGCTTTGTTCCTAAGAGGAAGAAGTCATTACATTGTTGCATGTTGGAAATTAGTCCAGTACCATTGAAATTCTTTGCCAGGGATTTTGATGGCCCATTGTAATATTTCTTTGCAAGCTCAACTCGACCACCATATTCCTCACTGATATATTCAAGTGTCTGCATGAAAACGTACCAATTAAAAATTGCTTGTAAAATCAAATGAAGGCAATAAACCACTTGCTATAAAACTAAATTGTAACTGCAGAATATTGGAAGAACATACATGAATAACATCGACTTTAACGCCTGTAATTCCCACATTAGAAAGGTAAGAATGCATTGAATCATAAAAATCATCAGCTTGATCAGGATGAACTAGTCCAATGCCATCTTCCACTATTTTGACCACTGCAAGATCATCCATCGTCCCGTCAACCCCTGGAGAAAGTTTACAAGGGATTATCTTGGAATTCAGGTGCGCGGTTCCAGGCCTTACACCGCCCCAAGCACCACACAATGCGTGCCACACGTAAATATCATCTAGGCCTTTGAAATGTGTTCTCAAATCCTTAGTAAACGCTTTCATCCCCGTGTCCTCCGACTTACAAAAGCTGCTCCCACAGCCTTGGTTGTTAAATCGCAATCCATCACCACCTTGCCCGCGTACAATTGATAACTGGTCCCCACCAAACATGCCATTAAGTTCTTTCTTCACTTTCTCAATCGCTGTATCGAACTCTGACAAGTCACTAACTCCTGATTGAGCCGCCATGTCACGAGCCTTTTCACTATGCTCAATCTCAATTGCCTTACAAATTAACATCTTTGGTTTCTTTGTTGGGAATAAAACCCCTACAAAAATAATATTCACGGTAATAAAAGTGGAATAAGAATGTAGCACCGAGATACGGTAATTAACAAGAATAAAAGAGTAACAACGACACCATGATTTTTACGTGAAAAACCCTTTTGAATAAGGGAAAAAACCACGGCCCTGAGAAGAACAACTGATATCACTATAGCAAGGAATTTTACACTTTGTAGGTCCGAGTAAAATACTCAAAAGACCACTACAACATTCAAAAGAAATAACCCTCTTTTGATATTCTCACCTTACTACAATATCACTCACTCTCTATTTTTCTCACAGACTATTTTCTTATACCCTGTTTGTGAAACCTCACTCTTTCTTTCTAACTCTCAGATATATTTTTCCTCTAAGATTGGTGTATAAAATGATAGCCGAAGCTCTCATTTTATAGGCAGAGCCTCGCCTACTACATTTGACAATGCCTTCTGCACGCCTACCGAATTTGATAAATGCAAAAGAAAGAAACGTGGGCTACTGCTAATCAAGGAAGAAAGTTTTCTTCCTTCATTTATGGGATGGACCCTACAAACCTCCTCCTCCAGTCTCATTCACCTGAATGAGGTAACACCGGAGGTTCTAGTTTGAGTGTATGCCGACAAGTTCTTTGCATAGCTCAAACTTGTCTCTTGGTACCACTTTGGTCAGCATATCCGAGGGATTCTCACTTGTATGGATCTTCTTTACCTGCGTAGACCCATCCTCTATCCTTTTCTCGAATCCAATGATATCTCACGTCGATATGCTTCGTCCTTGCATGATACATGGTATTTTTGCTCAGGTCTATTGCACTTTGACTGTCACAATAGACGACATACTCCTTCTGATGCAATCCAAGCTCTTGAAGGAACTGTTTGAGCCATACCATCTCTTTGCCAGTTTCAGTAGTGGTAATATACTCTGCTTCAGTTGTAGAGAGTGCGACACACTTCTGCAACCTCGACTGCCATGATATAGCTCCCCCTAAAAATGTAAACAAATATCCAGTAGTGGATTTTCTATTATCAATGTCACCTGCCATATCAGCATCTGTATAACCCTTCAAAATTGGATGCGATACTCCAAAGCACGGATAATCTCCTGTGGTACCTCTTAGGTACCTGAGTATCCACTTGACTGCTTCCCAATGTTCCTTTGCAGGATTTTCAAGAAACCTACTGACAACACCAACTGCGTGAGCAATATCAGGTCTAGTGCATACCATTGCATACATCAAGCTTCCGACTGCTGAAGAATAAGGAACTCTAGCCATGTTCCCTTTCTCTTCCTCTATTGTAGGATACATCTTTTTGCTCAACTTTAGATGACTAGCAAGAGGTGTGCTGACTGGCTTAGCATTCTTCATGTTGAAGCGTTCTAGTACACGTTCAATGCACTTCTCGTGAGATAGCCACAACTTTCTACTTGTTCTCTCTCGAACTATCTTCATCCCTAAAATTTGTTGTGATGCGCCCAAGTCCTTCATATCAAATGACTTGGACAAATCTCTCTTCAACTTTGCGATCAGCCCCTTGTCTTTTCCTACAATTAACATGTCATCCATATACAACAATAATATAATAAAGTTATTCTCAGAAAATCTTTTGAAGTATACACATGGATCAGAATAGGTCTTTAGGTATGTTTGACTTTTCATGAATGAGTCAAACTTCATGTACCACTACCTTGGTGCCTGCTTTAATCCATAAAGACTCTTATTCAATTTGCACACCATGTGTTTCTTTCCAGGTACTTCAAATCCTTTTGGCTGCTCCATATAAATCTCCTCTTTCAAATCTCCATGAAGAAATGCAGTTTTCACATCCAACTGCTTCACTTCAAGATCTAGGCTAGCTGCTAAGCTCAAAATTGTTCGAATAGAAGTCATTTTGACAACAGGTGAGAAAATTTCATCAAAATCAATACCTTTCTTCTGTTCAAAGCCTTTAACCACCAATCGAGCTTTGTATCTGACCAGCTTGCCATTTCCATCTTTCTTGAGTTTAAAGACCCATTTGCATTTGAGTAGTCTTTTACCCTTTGGAAGTTCAACCAACTTGTACGTGTGAGCACGTGATTTTTGCCATATGAGAACTACTCCCAAAAATTCAAAATAAAATGGTTTTGTGTTGTTTGTGATTTATTTGTATTTTGTCTGTGCATGTTTATTTCTACTTTAATTAAGAAAAATACAAACTACATGTTGCATGCATATTTAGGATTTAATTGTGCATTTTTGAATTAATTAAACCATGTCCTATTTTTAAGAATGAAAATCACAAAAATAGGAATTTTGGTAGCTTTGTCATTTTTATTATTTAATTGTGTGATTTTATTTTTGTTTGATCTTGTGTATTAATTATTGTTAAGGGTTAATTAATATCTTTTTAAAATAAGCTTGGTTTTACAATTTAATTTAGGAATTTTGGTTTTTAGGAATTAAAATAAAGGAGTGAAAATTGGTTTTTAGAAAGGAGTGAAAATTGGACCGGATCGGAACTGGGCCATCTTGATTTTGACCAAAACCAGGCCCAAATTTCACCCTTGTACCCGGTCCAGTCATCTGGAAAAACGACCGCCCAAACGGCGTCATTTCTGTCACGTTCAATCTGGACCAGTGATTTGTTTTGATCGAACGGTCCAGACCACTCCTCCCTTACCCGTTTTTGACCCAACCCGGACCGCCCCAGTACTACTCCAAACGACACCATGCCTATTAGCAAAATAATCCAGGCCATTGATCGTGCTTGATCCAACGGCCAGGATTAAACCACCCCCTCCGTATATAAATCCAACCCCTCACCTCGCACCCCCCTAAGCCATACCCTCTGTTCATCGTCTCTTTCAGAGACAAACCAAACGACCCTCGAAACCCTAGCCTCCCTGAAACCCTTTTGCCTGAAAGCCGGCGGCAACAACGCCGATGACCATGAAACTAACATCCCTAGAGCACCTAACCACCCTCTCCACGAATCTCTTACCCGTTTTGCTCGAATCAGCCTGTAGCTTCTCGAATCTTCAATCAATGATTTGAGAAAAACATGAAACCCACCCCAACCAGTCCCAAACTCACACCAAGGCACCCCTTGACCACCCTCGTTACGGATCTGTTAACCGTTTGCCTCGAATCAGCCTGTAGTTTCTCGAATCTTCAATCGAAGATTCGAGCAGAACCTAAATCTACCCCAACCGGTCCCAAACTCACACCAAGGCACCCCCTGATCTCCCTAGTCACCAAACCACTGTTGGTTTGGTTCGAATCAGACCGGAACCGTTCGAGTCCCAAATCAAACCCCAAGAACCCTAGAAAACCAAAGGTTGGAGTTGGTCCGAATTAGAGGAATTTGGGTGTCCAATGGACCTTAGTCAAAGTGTTCTAAGTTGAGAACACTCGATTAAGGTCCGTTCGACCTCAAAAAAAGTTCGAGTCAAGGGTTCGACCTAGGTTCGTCCAGTTTCTGTTTTGTTAAGGTACCTTTTTCTCCTTTCTTGTTCTATTTGGTTATGGTTAATTGTGTTTAGTTAGTTATAATCCAGTCTTGTTCATTGTTCTTTCTTCTTCTCCATCAAACCTTTTATTTGGTCCAATTTTATCATTGCTTCTGTTTGTTGTCGATTGTTATGTGTTATAATTTGTGTAATCGATTGAATAAGTGTCGTCGATTAGTCTGGTATGCTTGAATGTTAGATTAGCATGATAATAGTCTAATTTGTGGTTCATTCTTGTCTGTTTCCCTCCTGCCTCGTTTGTGTTCTAAAGTTTGTATTAAAATGAGCTCGTTGGTATATTTGAACTTAGAACTGAGCATGTTGGTATATTCAGTTCATTGAACTGAATTTATTGGTCATTTGTTATCCTGAATATGTCAATCCCCTTAAGGCTCTTCTGGCTGTTTTCTCTTTTGTATTCCAATCTGACTAAGGCATATGCTCATCTAATTGATTTTAGTTCATCTGTTGCTGAGCTAAATATGATTGGTTCCCCAACATAGTTAGTTCAATATGTGCTGCCCTGAACCCTTAGTCTTCATTTTAATGCCATTTGATTTAATATCTTGAATTACTAACTGATTTGAATTGGTTATAGCTGTTGTAGTTTGTTGGATTCAGCTTAGTTAGTTGGTAGGTTTGAATAGGTAGGTGCAATGCAGAGTGAAAGGGGTTGGGTAGGATAGTAATTTCAGGGGCTTTAGGAGGGTAATTTGGGAATTGAAAAGTTTAAAAAAGGCTAGTTTAAGTGGGTTGTCAGTAAAGCACTTAAGTAACATTAAACTAATGCATTTGTTAGTGCTAATGGGGAACAAAACATAATGGTATGAAAGGCTTTAAAGGGAATGGATTAAGAAATAGGTGCTCATACCTATTTGAATTTAAATAAAGAAAAGACAAGAGTAGTGGGGAACAAGGGAATTAAAAAGAGAACAAAACATATGCTAGTGGAATTGAAGAGGAGATGATGGGCAGAATTAGTTTAAAAATTCTGCCTAAAGTGCTTTTGAGAGTTGGGGGGTCTGTTTTGGTGATAAATAGGGTCACTCAAGACCAGAAAAGGGGCTGGTTTTTGGAGCAAAAAAAATCAGTTTCTCTTAATCTTCTTTTAGTCGAGTCTGGGCTTGGTTCTTCTTCTGGGTCAGAACTGGAAGGTAGAAAAGAGAGAGTTAAAAGAGAGGAAGACAGTTTAGGGGCTGGCTTTTCTTTTGGGCAGACCTTAAGAGGAGGACATTCTGAAAAACTAGAATAGTCTTAAGAGTGAGCCTAGTTCAACTTGTACTATTCCATTGAGACTGAAAAGAGCTTCAGCTTAACTGTGGAGTTGTATTTTCGAGTTTTCTCTTGATTACTGAATTCTAGAGGGGTGTTTCTGCTTGTGTTTTGATTGGTATTTGGTTGCTATCAAGCTGTTTTGGGGTCAGTTACTAGGTGTTTGTGTTGTTGTTGGTATTGCTGGAATTCTGCTGGTTCCTTTTAAATCTGTTATTGGTTTATTTCTACTGGTTGTTGCTGGTTATTGTTGTTGTTGTTGGGTTACATACTACTCTGTTGATCTTCTTCTTCTTGTATTCCAATACCAGGTACACTACCCTGAACCACATTGATGTAAGCTCGTTGAAGTTTGAAAGGAAATGTTCGAACACATTTATTGTTCAACTGAGGACTGCCTGCATTTTAATTGATGTTAGTTTAGATGTTTTCCTATTATATAGATGGTAATTATATGTATAATCAAAACTGTTTCTTAAGGTGGGTTATCTGTTAAGCATTGTATAACATTGAACTGTTAAATTGAATCCTTGGAATGACATGAAGTGTAGTCAGCTCAATAGGTTCATGAAATGTGATTGTTGAATCAGTTGGGAGGAACTCGATTGTCATCAGTAATAGGCAGGTCTAGATTAATGTCAGGTTAAAAGAGTAATGAACTTGTAATAGGATTCCAATTCATGAGCTGATCTAGTAATATTCACCCAACTCGCTAGTAATTTTATCATTAATCATGCTAGTGTATTAGGATGTCTTCGTTGAATAACAGTTTCTGAATTCAATAGTAAGTAAAACCTGAATTGTTGTTGGTAGATTAGTGCTGAAAACAGTTAAAAGTCAGGAAAAGAAAGGTTCATTTACACTAAATCGGTTCATTAAAACCCATAGTTCGTAATAGTTAATGGGTATGATAAATTGGTTTAGGAATTTTGGGAGTTCATGTCTGTCAATTAAAATGAAGGTATGCATTGTCGTTGAGGTGCGTCATCGTTAAGTTGTTGGTTCAAACAACAAAAGCTGGAACATTGCACGCTTGTAATTAATTAGGCCTTTTTTCTATCTTTAGAGACAAAGGTAAATAGAGAACCATAGTCGCTTTAGGATATCCTAAAAAATAAACGAGGCGTGCCTCGCCTAATAACTTGCAAACTGCGGGGCCCTCGATAATTGTATATATTATAATTCCTTAGACTTCGGGATGGGCCGTTTAGCAAAAGTTCACGGCCTTCCCCAAAATGATAATACGCTAGTCGCTTTAGGCGCGCCTTTAATAATTTACTTTCTTAAACTCGGGTGCACATTTATGTGACCCAAATCCAAATCTCAACGGAGTCGAAATGTGTCGATAACCACGAGTACATTGATGTGACGTGGTTCGAGATACGTTTTCACAACTTTGGAATTCTCTGTTAAAATAATAATGATAATAATAAAAGCGGTTAAAAGTTAAAATTTGCACATAAGTTCATAATTGTATAAAAATCAGATAATTAAGCCAAATATGACAGTTGAGCGACCGTGCTAGAACCACGGAACTCGGGAATGCCTAACACCTTCTCCCGGGTTAACAAAATTCCTTATCCAGATTTCTGGTTCGTGGACTGTAATACAGAGTCATTCTTTTCCTCGATTCGGGATTAAATCGGTGACTTGGGACACCACAAATCTCCCAAGTGGCGACTCTTATCCTTTAATAATAAATCCCGTTTCGATTGTCCTTTAATTGGAAAAACTCCTCTGCGCCCCTGTGTGCGCGGGTGAAAAAGGAGGTGTGACAACTCTGGAAACTCTGTTGGGGATCGAACCTAGAATCTCTGGTTCAGGGTTCAGAATTTGAGCTTAGATAAATTGTTATATTTGGCTTTATCTGATTTTGTTACATGTTTGGGCCTAATGTGCTAAATGTTGCTTTTACCGCTTTGATATTATCTGAACTGTATATAAACTGTGTCGAAACCCTTCTATTCTTATCTTCGGGGATGTGCTTGATGGTTGAGACTCCCTATTCTGTTAGTGTCATACCTGAAATAAGAAAGAGGCCGGACAAGTTACTAAGCCGGATAGCCTTTTGGTTCCCGGTACGTAGCCCCCTTCTCGACTCGAGTTGTCCGCTCGGGTACACAGTCTAGAACAAATACCCAAGTTATGAACCTAGAATAACTCAGCTTCATGCCGGATCCCTAGTAGGAACGTTTGTTTTCATCACGTGCATTTGACTTTGGAGGCTCAACACAGGGGTTGGGTTTGTCTAGGACAAGTGTACCAAAAAATGGAAATGACCATCCTGATGCATCTTACTTGCTACCTGTGCATTTATTTGCTTCGGACTTGCATGCTGACCGACTTTTGAGGAAAGCGAAATAGCAGTATGAGGGTTAAGGAGAGTTAATCGCCTTTTTTGAAAAAAAATAATGTCCAAATAGTGTCGAAACTCTACCGAATTTTTTTGAGAAAGTGGAAAAAAAAGAAAAAAGAAAAAATATAAGTTTTATTTGCCAATGAAAAGAGTTTGGTTTTCAAAAAGAAGTTTGTTTTATCTACCCGAACTACGCCGGTTTGATTCTCACAGGGTCCGGGATACGTAGGCAACCCTCATCGGGTCCAACCTCCCCTTTTATAAAAAATACCCAGAAAATATTAAAAATTTTAAGTTTCGTCATATATAAGTCGGGTGATGCCGTTTTTGTCAAAATAGCTGAATGTTCTCAAAAGGGACGCCGGAAGGTTGACTTTGCATAAACGGCCACTTGTGGTCATTGTTTTTGGATTTTTGACCGGTTGACTCACCCAGCTTTAAAATCTTCGTTCCCGAAGTGCTGAAAAGCTGTGTGCGGAGCCAGATCTTCCTTTTAATCTGTGAAAAATTAAAAATAGTCAATTTGTTGAGTCAAATAAATTTTATTTCTTAATCACCTTAATAAATGTGCAGGATGAGCACGATGCAAAATGAACCTTTTTCAATAATGACTAAAATCCCTTTCAAGTTGCGGCTATGGTGGGATGATTTAGGTGGTGAAGGGCAAGATGAGGTCAAGAGATATCTAAAAGGTCTTACGGGTTTATTGGAAATCCAGCCACAGGGGGATATCATAAGAGCTTTGGTCACCTGCTGGGACCCGACACACAATGTTTTCCACTTCTCCGATTTTGAACTCACTCCGACTTTAGAGGAAATAGCCGGGTACATCGGAATGTTGAAGTTCCATTGAGGCAAAAATACCTGGTTGCTCCAAGAGCTGTCACTGTGCATCGATTTTTAGATTCGTTAAAGATACCCAGGACGGTCCATAACTCAGATCTGGCCGCAGGTTTTTGTAATCCGCGCTTCATATACGACATATACGGTCATGTCGGAGGATTCAACAACCCGGGTAACAAGTTATGCAGCAAAAGTAACCGTAAAAAATGGGATGAGCATAGACGAGTGGCTTTTATGATAACCTTTTTGGGCCTTTTGGTATTTCCAAGGAAAGATGGAAACATTGATCTGAAAATAGCCGGGGTCGTCAGTACCTTGCTCACTCAAGATAAAAGCACTCTTGCGCCTATGATAGTATTTGATATCTTCCGAGCTCTCACATCCTGCAAAGCCAGAGGGAACTTTTTCGAGAGGTGTAACTCGTTGCTACAAATATGGATGACTGAGCATCTCTGCCACCATTCCCAGCTCTTGAGTTATGGTTCATCGAAGAAAACTTGCATAGAAGAGTTCTACACAAGAATCAAGGGGGTCAGTCTACCCGAGGGAGTTACGCATGGACATTATTCTTTCGGACCCTCACCGCCAGCCAAATACAGTGGACACTAGGATGGTTGCCTGTGGATGAAATCATATATATGCCAGCCACTAGACCCCATTTCCTTTTGATGGGACTCCGGAGTATTCAGCCCTATGCCCCGTATCGAGTCTTGAGACAGTTGGGGAGATGCCAAATAGTTCCGAAAAATGAAGATCTTAGTGGCAAAGTAGTCGAGATCGGGCCCAACGGACAGTTTCCTGAAGCAGCGGTCCGACAAATTTGGAGCGAGTGTCAATACTTAACAGCCAATACATGTGTACGTGATCGGTCCAAGGATGAAGTTTCGCCAGGATACCTTGCTTGGTTTAGGAAAGAAATCGAGTTTGGGAGACCGGCCAAAAGGCCCCATTTCCAGGAGTTCGTCCAGGTGTCGCAAGAACAGTGGGATTGGTTGGCTAAAGAAGAGAGTTGCAGGGCAGAAATAGGCAAGCTGAGGCAACAGATTAGAGACCTGGGATTTGAAAATAGTCTGCAAGTTGATGCCGACCGGGGAGAAAAGAGCAAATTGGCCCAAGAAAATGAGGCGTTGAAAGCCCAAATCCGACAAATGCGGAGAGATGTTGACAAACAACAAAAGAGTCGGTCAGATGAGCGGTTAATAAAAGGATTGGAAAAGGAAATCGGTGAGTGTCAAGATGATTTGAAGAAATCTGAGGATACCTTAGCACAACTCCAGGAACAATGGGCAAAGAGAACAAAAGAGCGCACACAGTACTTACAGCAGGCAAGGAAAGATTATGAAAAGACCATTGTCAGTCTAAAAAGGAAGGTGACCACCCTTGAGAGCAAGGCGGCTAAACAAGCCAAGGCTTTTGAAACCGAGAGTAAACGCTGCTATGATCTGATGGCTTCGATGGAAGATGAAATGCAGCAGTTACGGAAACAACATCTGCATGATTCTCGGGTTTTGAAGGCTAGAGGGGATTAGATAGAACGCCTACTCCTAGAAAAAGACCAAACCAGGAACAAGATTCTGACTGTTGCTCGTGCTATTACCAGGAAATGTCGGGAGTGTGAAAACATGACCCGTACTACCTTCTTCTCGGCGGTGACGATATTTGTGAAGCAAATCATGTATGAATTGGAGCAGCTGGAAAAGAACCTTACACCTAAACCCGCGGCGAGGCCGAATGACGCCTCGCGGGCACCCAAATTTGAAACTTTAATGTGTTCATAGTTTGAATCTGCATTTTTCCTATTCCTAGAGTCTGTTGTCTATTAGAGTCTTTCTTTCTTTCGCGTCAGAGTCTGTCAATAGTTATTGAGTTCGTACTTGGTTGGGTTTCGAGTCTGTTATTTTCCTTTCCAAAAAAGCGTCTGGTTTGTAATAGAATGTTTATTAGTGAAAAATCAAAAATTTCCAAAAATTATCTTTTTACTTTTCGCACTTATAGAGCATAACTACGCCCGGTCTAATTCATGCGGGGACATGATACGTAGGCAATCCACATAAGATTCGACCACCACTAAAAAGAAAAAGAGAAAAGGCAAAGTGAATAAAAGAAAGGAAAAGAAAGAAATAAAACAATGAAGCTGTGGAAATATCAATCAGAACCTGTTGTCGGCATACCATGAAGCCCACATGATCGAACTAGTGCACGAAGGAGGGAAGCTCAAGAAGCCCTCACAAACGGTAATGATGATCTGTACCAGTCCAAAAGAAAAGTTGATCAGTGGAAAAGTGGTAGTACAGTCGGAAAGGGTAGAAGGCAAGCCAGTGGTGGTGATAGGGAAAAGTTCGTCTGATGTTGCCAAAAATCCAGAGCCGGTCAAAGTAACGGTGCAAGGGATATCAAACAAGCCAGTAGCCGTGAAGGGGGCATGCATAGGACCAGTTGTTATCAGGCCAGTAATGCAGTTGCCAATAATCAGCGAAAAAGCTGTGCCATGGAGCTACAGTCAGGTAATGGTAATGCATAAAGGGAAGGAAGTTGTGAAAGAAATATGTGAGGCACAGGGGTTAACTCGTTCGGGAAGGTGTTTTGCTCCCGCAGAGTTAAGAAGGGCCAATCCCGTAGCGACAAAGAATCCAGTTACCGAGGAAGAGGCAGAAGAATTTTTAAAGAAAATGAAGGCGCAAGATTACTCCATTGTGGAGCAGTTGAGGAAGACCCCGGCACAGATCTCATTGTTGTCGTTGTTGATCCATTCAGATGAGCATCGCCAGGTATTGATGAAAATTCTGAATGAAGCCCATGTTCTGGATAAGATCTCTGTGAACCATCTGGAGAAAATAGCAGACAAGATTTTCGAGGTCAAAGGGGTCACTTTTTCAGACGATGAATTTCCCGTAGAGGGTACAGAACATAATAGAGCCCTTTATTTGACTGTGAAGTGTGAAGACTCGGTAGTCACTCGTGTAATGATTGATAATGGGTCCAGTGCCAATATTTGTCCTTTGGCCACATTGAACAAACTGAAGGTCGATGGTGACAGGATTCACAAGAACAACATCTATGTTCGAGGGTTTGATGGTGGTGGTACAGACACAGTGGGTGACATCATACTTGAATTAACAATTGGTCCAGTCGAGTTCACCATGGAGTTTCAAGTGTTAGACATGGCAGTGTCACATAATCTTCTGTTGGGGCGACCCTGGATCCATGCCGCCAAAGCAGTGCCTTCTACACTACATCAGATAGTCAAATTCGAGTGGGATAGGCAAGAGATCGTAGTACATGGGGAAGACAATGCAGTTCTCTTTATATTGGTTCTAATGACATGGCATGTACAACGGATCTTCAACCCAGTCTAAGAAATCAATCTGATTCCGGACTAATTGTACAAGAGGTCGATTATGATGATGAATCGGAATACGATGAGGATGAAGCCTTCGAAGAGATAAACAGAGAGTTAAGCCAGTTTGAGGAGAAATCCAAACCCAACTTAAATGACACAGAAGCCATCAATTTAGGGGATGCAGGATGATATCAGGGAAACTAAAATAAGCATCCACATTGCACCAAATATCAGGGAAGAACTAATCAAAGCACTTATTGAGTTCAAAGACGTTTTTGCATGGTCGTATGATGACATGCCGGGGTTAAGCATGGATTTAGTGGTTCACAAATTGCTCATTAACCCGGCATGCCCTCCCGTCAAGCAGAAATTGAGGAAATTTAAAACAGACATGAGTGTGAAGATTAAAGAGGAAGTAACCAAGCAGTTGCAAGCAAAGGTTATTCGGGTCACTCAATATCCTGATTGGTTGGCTAATGTGGTGCCAGTGCCGAAGAAAGATGGGAAGATCAGAGTGTGTGTCGATTACCGCAATTTGATCAGGGAAAGCCCCAAGGACAACTTTCCATTACCCAACATCCATATCTTGATCGATAATTGTGCCGGACGTGAGTTCTGGTCTTTTGTGGATTGCTATGCTGGGTATCATCAGATTCTGATGGATGAAGAAGATGTGGAAAAGACGGCCTTCATTACGCCGTGGGGGACTTATTGCTACCGGGTAATGCCATTTGGTTTGAAGAATGCTGGGGCAACGTACATGAGAGCAATGACTACTGTGTTTCATGACATGATACACAAAGAGATTGAGGTATACGTGGACGATATGATCATAAAATCCAAGCATCAAGAGGAGCACGTAGCAGACCTAAGGAAGTTTTTTCAAAGACTTCGAAGGTACGATATTAAGCTCAACCTGGCCAAATGTGCATTTGGTGTTCCATCTGGAAAGCTGTTGGAATTCATCGTCAGTCAGCGGGGCATTGAGTTGGACCTGTCGAAGATCAAATCCATCCAAGATTTGCCACCGTCGAAGAACAAGACAGAAGTAATGAGTCTGTTGGGAAGGTTGAATTATATCAGCATGTTTATTTCTCAACTCACAGCAACTTGTGAACCCATTTTTCGGCTACTGAAGAAAGATGATGCGGTAGAATGGACGGCAGAATGTTAGGAAGCATTTGACCAAATCAAAGGATATTTGTCAAATCCACCTGTGTTGGTTCCACCTGAGTTGGAGAGACCGTTAATTCTTTATCTAACGGTCCTGGTGAATTCGTTTGGTTGCGTACTGGGGCAGCACGACATTACGGGAAGGAAGGAGCAAGCCATCTATTATCTCAGCAAGAAATTTACAGGCTATGAGGTTAAGTACACTCAACTCGAGAAGAGATGTTGCGCCCTAACTTGGGTGGACCAGAAATTGAAGCATTATCTGTCATCATATACTACTTATCTCATTTCACGCTTGGATCCACTGAAGTATATTTTCCAGAAGCCTATGCCCACAGGGAGATTGGCGAAATGGCAGATATTACTCACAGAATTCGACATAGTCTATGTGATGAGGACGGCCATGAAGGCCCAAGCATTGGCTGATCACTTGGCTGAGAATCCTGTTGATGAAGAATACGAGCCCTTGAGGACGTATTTTCCTGATGAAGAAGTGATGCATATAGATGAGTTGGAAATAACCAAGGAACCAGGATGGAAGCTTTTTTCGATGGAGCCGCAAATGCGAAGGGAGTTGGAATAGGAGCGGTACTTATTTCTGAAACAGGACATCATTATCCTGTTACGGCTCAGTTGCGTTTCTATTGTACCAACAACATGGCTGAGTATGAGGCATGCATTTTGGGTCTACGGCTAGCTGCAGACATGGATGTCCAGGACGTCTTGGTCTTGGGAGACTCAGACCTCCTGGTGCATCAGATTCAGGGTGAATGGGAAACAAGGGATTTGAAGCTCATACCATATCGACAATGTTTGCACGATCTGAGCAAGCGATTTTGATCAGTAGAGTTCAGACACATACCAAGAGTTCATAATGAGGTTGCCGATGCTTTGGCCACCTTAGCATCGATGTTGCACCACCCATACAAAATTCATGTTGACCCGTTGCATATCCAGGTTCGTGATCAGCATGCTTATTGCAACATGATAGAGGAAGAAATGGATGGCGAGCCATGGTTTTATGATGTCAAGGAATACCTCAGGATGGGGATATACCCGGAGCAGGCCACCGGAGATCAAAAGAGAGCCATTCGGCGATTGGCAAATGAATTTTTCCTTAGTGGAGGAGTGTTGTACAAAAGGACACCAGATTTGGGATTGCTGAGATGTATAGATGCTGGTCAAGCCGTGACAGTTATGACAGAGGTACATGCTGGAGTTTGTGGGCCACATATGAGTGGATATGTATTGGCGAAGAAGATTCTTCGAGCAGGGTACTATTGGCTCACTATGGAGCGTGATTGTATCAGTTTCGTGCGGAAATGCCATTAGTGTCAGATACACGGAGATCTGATTCATTCTCCACCGACAGAATTGCATACAATGTCAGCACCATGGCCATTTGTCGCCTGGGGCATGAATGTCATTGGACCTATTGAGCCGGCAGCTATCAACGGTCATAGGTTCATTCTGGTGACCATCGATTATTTCACTAAATGGGTTGAAGCTAAAACTTTCAAGTCGGTAACCAAGAAGGCAGTGGTAGATTTTGTTCATTCCCATATCATCTGTAGATTTGGGATCCCAAAAGTGATCATCACAGACAATGGTGCTAATCTTAACAGCGGTTTGATGAAAGAAGTATGTCAAAAGTTCAAGATTACACACCGCAATTCCACCCCATATCGTCCCAAGGCGAATGGAGCGGTTGAGGCAGCCAATAAGAACATAAAGAAGATATTGAGAAAGATGGTAGAAGGGTCCAGGCAATGGCACGAAAAGTTACCATTTGTATTGTTGGGATATCGCACTACTGTCTGCACATCAGTAGGTGCAACTCCTTATTTATTGGTATACGGAACTGAAGCAGTAATACCGGCGGAAGTTGAAATTCCATCCCTTCGGATTGTCGCTGAAGCTGAGATTGATGATGACGAGTGGGTCAAAGTCCGATTGGAGCAGTTGAACTTGATTGATAAAAAGAGATTGGCAGCAGTATGCCATGGCCAATTGTATCAAAGGAGAATGGCAAGAACCTACAACAAGAAGGTGCGCCCCAGAAAATTTGAAATGGGGCAGCATGTGTTGAAACGAATCCTGCCACATCAGGCCGAAGCAAAAGGCAAGTTCGCCCCGAATTGGCAAGGGCCATTCATTGTAACCAAAGTGTTGTCCAATGGCGCTCTGTGTTTAACAGATATCGAAGGGAAATGCGTCGACATGGCTATCAATTCGGACGCAGTTAAGAGATATTATGTATGATTTCTTTTGATTGTAATTGTTGTTTGTTTGCAATTGGCATGGTTTCAGAGAATGAAATGATGGAGGCAATTTGTTCTTCCATCCAAACACTTCAACCTTTACTTCCCCCTTTGAGCCTTATTTATTCTTTCATACCCCTCTTTTGGAATCAGTAATGAAAATGAAAGAAAAAGCGAAGAGAAAAATAATGATAATAAAGATAAAAAGAAAAGTCACAAGAAAAACAAAGGAATTGGGAACTACGTTTGACCTGATTCCTCAAAAAGGATACGTAAACGCCTCACGGCTCGGTCATAGTGTAAAAAGAAAAAATAATAATAAAAATCCCCAAGCAAGAAACTGGGGCAGAAGTTGTAAAGGAAGTTTGATTCCAAGAGTTGTACTGTTTTACCCATCAAAATTATTTTGAACCTTTTACCCTTTTTCTTTTAGCCATACACAAAAACCCATATTGATGTCCAAAAAGACCTCCCGATCAGTATCCGAGAAGTGTCAAGTCATGCAAACGGAAGTCGGGAATAACACTTTGATCACCAGCAGAGAAGAGGATCATAAGCTGAAAATGAATTGGTAGCCGAAAGAATCCCCAGCAGAGAGAGTCATATCAGTAACACTCCGATCCCCAGCTGGAAAAAATAAAATAAAATGAGAGAGTCTTATCGGTGAAAACCTCCACAAGAACCATAAGGCGACGTAAGTTGAGAGAAATAAAACGAGAGAGTCTTATCGGTGAAAACCTTCACAGGCACCATAAGGCGACGGGAGTTGAGAGAAACGAGAGAGTCTTATTAGTGAAAACCCCTTGAAGGGCACTATGAGGCGACAAGACAAGATTGGCGGAAAGGATCCGCATTTGGCAAAGAGTTGAGTGCCTGTTTATACCCAGCAAGTTGAAGCCGTCCGAAAGATTGATTGATACAAGTAGACTAGGTGGATTAATCCAGAATGCACGACATGATCGTTGGGATCGGTTATATCATTCATATAAGTTCTTTTCTTTTCTTTTCCCCAGCATTTGTTCGGAAAGATTTCTTCTTTTTCTATCTTTTGAAATCATCACTTTTTCATTTCTTGGTCTAAAGACTTTATCTCCCCAGCAGTTTGTTTTTGAAAAGGATTTTTATTACCAGTTGCCAAGATGGTGCAAAAACACAATGTGGATAGGATGGGCCAAAGATAAGGCGACAAAGCGAAAAGAAGTTTGTCGTAAGATCAAATGATGAATGAGTCTAGATTCCAAGAGGACCGAATTTCCAGGGGAAGTTGGAGAAAAACAGAAAAAACAACAGTTGAAAAGTTATGGATCAAATTCCAGGAGGATCCCCAGCAGATTTGCGAGATGTAGGAACAACTCTGACAGATTATCGACCAAGTTCCGCGATGGTCGGGCAACACAGAGCGGGGAAGGAAGAGAAAAGAAAAACCATCCCCGGCAGGAATATCATCCCCAGCAAATAATATCATCCCCAACAAGTTTTGTAATAAAGCGCAAAGCAGGGAAAGGAAAAAGGGAAAAACCATCCCCAGCAGGAGTGGCACGACCACTCACCACGTTTTAAACTAACAAATTTTTCTTTGATTTGAAGCAGGGAAAGGAAATGTTATTGACAGCGGGAAGACATGGCCACAAAGAAGATTATCAAACTGGGGCAGAAAATTTTCTCTCATTGCGAAAATTTTCTTGAAATCAGATAGCCACTTGGGGAAGATGGAAGATAACACAAGTTTTGAAGGAAGTGGAATCCCCAGCAGTTTACGGGAGAAGGCAATACAAGTTTTAAAGAAAGCAATCTTGGAAGAAGCAAGATAACCCGAGTTTTAAGGGTAGTGGTTTCTGAATCAGTGTCATCCCTACCATTGTTAAAAGGAGGAAAGTAACTAGTCTTAAAGAAGGAAGATAATTTCCCAGCAGTGTTATCCCCGGCAGAAGTGAAAACACCAGTTTGAGGGAAGTAGTTCCAGTGGAAGGAAAGCACCAGCTTTAAAGGAAGTAGTCTTTGAAGAAGAAAAATAACATATATTTGAATAAAACACCGGTGTTATCCCCAACAGTTTTCAGAGGAATGAAACACCAGTTTAGAGGGAAGTAGTTCTAAAAAAGATAATTTCAAGTTAGAAGGAAAATGGTTCAGAAGGCAGGAAGGAGCAACAACAATAAAACGCATTTTTAAGAAATTGTCGAAGTCAGGAGCCCGCCTGGAAAATGGAGGTATTATCTCTAAATTGTTTATTGAAGTCAGGAGCCCGCCTGAAAAATGGAGGTGTTATATTTCTTGAGAAGGTTGAAGTCAGGAGCCCGCCTGGAGAATGGAGGTGTTATGTTTTTAAGAAATTGTCGAAGTCAGGAGCCCGCCTGGAAAATGGAGGTATTATCTCTAAATTGTTTATTGAATTCAGGAGCCTGCCTGGAGAAGGGAGGTATTATATTTTTTTTAAGAAGTTGTTGAAGTCAGGAGCCCGCCTGGAGAATGGAGGTGTTATGTCTTTAAGAAATAGTCGAAGTCAGGAGCCCGCCTGAAAAATGGAGGTATTACATTTTTAGCTACTGTTGAAATCAGGAGCCCGCCTGGAGAATGGAGGTATTATATTTTTAAGAAGTAGCTGAAGTCAGGAGCCCGCCTGTAAAACGGAGGTTGTTACAATTTCAAGTCGAAGTCAGGAGCCCGCCTGTAGAACGGAGGTTGTTATATTTTAAGTTGAAGAAGTCAGGAGCCCGCCTGTAGAATGGAGGTTGTTAAATCTTAAGTTAATGAAGTCAGGAGCCCGCCTGTAGAATGAAGGTTGTTACAATTTCAAGTCGAAGTCAGGAGCCCGCCTGTAAAACGGAGGTTGTTATATTTTAAGTTGAAGAAGTCAGGAGCCCGCTTGTAGAATGGAGGTTGTTAAATCTTAAGTTGATGAAGTAAGGAGCCCGCCTGTAGAACGAAGGTTGTTACAATATCAAGTCAAAGTCAGGAGCCCGCTTGTAAAACGGAGGTTGTTATAATTTTAAGTCAAAGAAGTCAGGAGCCCGCCTGTAGAACGGAGATTGTTATGATTTTAAGTCAAAGGAGTTAGGAGCCCGCCTGTAGAACGGAGGTTGTTATATTTTAAGTAGTTAAAGTCAGGAGCCCGCCTATAGAATGGAGGTCGTTAAATTTCAAGTTGTTGTTGAAGTCAGGAGCCCGCCTGTAGAACGGAGGTTGTTACAATTTCAAGTCGAAGTCAGGAGCCCGTCTGTAGAACGGAGGTTGTTATATTTTAAGTTAAAGGAGTCAGGAGCCCACCTGTAGAACGGAAGTTGTTATATTTTAAGTTGAAGAAGTCAGGAGCCCGTCTGTAGAATGGAGGTCGTTAAATTTCAAGTTGTTGTTGAAGTCAAGAGCCCGCCTGTAGAACGGAGGTTGTTATAATTTTAAGTCAGAGAGGTCAGGAGCCCGCATGTAAAATGGAGGTTGTTATCATTGCAAGTTGTAGACGAAATCAGGAGCCCGCCTGGAGAATGGAGGTGTTATATTTTTAAGAAATCATTGAAGTCAAGAGCTCGCCTGGAGAATAGAGGCCGTATTATCTTTTAAAGTCAAGTTGGAGTCAGGAGCCCACCCGTAGAACGGAGGCGTTACTTTTAAGTTGTTAAAGTCAGGAGCCCGCCTGCATAACAGAGGAATACATTTCAAGATCAAATTAGAGGTCAGTAATGCGGAGGGTTACAACAAAAATACCCCCAACATGAATCCCATTTCAGAAATCAGAAAGAAGACTACAAGAGCAAGTCGGAGATAGATAAGATTTTGTAATTCCTAGTTTAAGTCTAGCCTTTTGTTTTCTTTCTAGCAATGGTGTAATAAGGAGGTCGGAAAGTAGTAGTAACAGCATGCAACAGCAGTAACAGCAACATCACAGTCCCATGGTAGTCCCAGCTACCAAAACTTTCCGAACTACATTAACCTGATTCCCTTCTAGCCAGGGATATGTAGGAAACCTTTGAAGCAAAGGTTCGGTTAAATCTTTTCAAAAATGTTTCACACGGAGTATTCCAACAGGCAAAAATCGCTCGTATCCGATCACTTTATCTTTGCACGAAAATTCTTTGTGTTTTCGGACAAAGAGGGGCAGCTGTGAGCACGTGATTTTTGTCCTGTGAGAACTACTCCCAAAAATTCAAAATAAAATGGTTTTGTGTTGTTTGTGATTTATTTATACTTTGTCTGTGCATGTTTATTTCTACTTTAATTAAGAAAAATATAAAATACATGTTGCATGCATATTTAGGATTTAATTGTGCATTTTTGAATTAATTAAACCATGTCCTATTTTAAGAATGAAAATCACAACAATAGGAATTTTGGTAGCTTTGTCATTTTTATTGTTTAATTGTGTGATTTTATTTTTGTTTGATCTTGTGTGTTAATTATTGTTAAGGGTTAATTAATATCTTTTAAAATAAGCTTGGTTTTACAATTTAATTTAGGAATTTTGGTTTTTAGGAATTAAAAGAAAGGAGTGGAAATTGGTTTTTAGAAAGGAGTGAAAATTGGACCAGATCGGAACTGGGACGTCTTGATTTTGACCAAAACCAGGCCCAAATTTTACCCCTGTACCCGGTCCAGTCAATCTGGCAAAACGACCGCCCAAACGGCATCGTTTCTGTCACGTTCAATCTGGACCGGTGATTTGTTTTGATCGAACGGTCCAGACCACTCCTCCCTTACCCGTTTTTGACCAAACCCGGACCGCACCGGTACTACTCCAAACGATACCGTGCCTATTAGCAAAATAATCCAGGCCATTGATCGTGCTTGATCCAACGGCCAGGATTAAACCACCCCCTTCGTATATAAATCCAACCCCTCTCCTCGCACCCCCCCAAGACATACCCTTTGTTCATCGTCTCTTTCAGAGACAAACCAAACGACCCTCGAAACCCTAGCCGCCTTGAAACTCTTAAGCCTGAAAGCCGGCGGCAACAACGCCAATGACCATGAAACTAATACCCCTAGAGCACCTAACCACTCTCTCCATGAATCTCTTAACCATTTTGCTCGAATCAGCCTGTAGCTTCTCGAATCTTCAATCAATGGTTCGAGCAAAACCTGAAACCCACCCCAACCAGTCCCAAATTCACACCAAGGCACCCCCTGACCACCCTCGTTACGGATTTGTTAACCGTTTGCCTCGAATTAGCCTGTAGCTTCTCGAATCTTCAATCGAAGATTCGAGAAGAACCTAAATCTACCCCAAGCGGTCCCAAACTCACACCAAGGCACCCTCGGACCTCCCTAGTCACCAAACCACCGTTGGTTTGGTTCGAATCAGACTGGAACCATTCGAGCCCCAAATCAAACCACAAGAACCCTAGAAAACCAAAGGCTGGAGTTGGTTCGAATTGGAGGAATTTGGGTGTCCAATGGACCTTAGTCGAAGTGTTCTCAGTTAAGAACACTAGATTAAGGTCCGTTCGATCTCAAAAAAAGTTTGAGTCAAGGGTTCGACCTGGGTTCGTCCAGTTTCTGTTTTGTTAAGGTACCTTTTTTCTCCTTTCTTGTTCTATTTGGTTATGGTTAATTGTGTTTAGTTAGTTATAATCCAGTCTTGTTCATTGTTCTTTCTTCTTCTCCATCAGACCTTTTATTTGGTCCAATTTTATCATTGCTTCTGTTTGTTGTCGATTGTTATATGTTATAATTTGTGTAATCAATTGAATAAGTGTCGTCGATTAGTCTGGTATGCTTGAATGTTAGATTAGCATGATAATAGTTTAATTTGTGGTTCATTCTTGTCTGTTTCCCTCCTGCCTTGTTTGTGTTCTAAAGTTTGTATTAAAATGAGCTTGTTGGTATATTTGAACTTAGAACTGAGCCTGTTGGTATATTCAGTTCATTGAACTGAATTTATTGGCCATTTTTTATCCTGAATCTGTCAATCCCCTTAAGGCTCTTCTGGCTGTTTTCTCTTTTGTATTCCAATCTGACTAAGGCATATGCTCGTCTAATTGATTTCAGTTCATCTGTTGCTGAGCTAAATATGATTGGTTCCCCAACATAGTTAGTTCAATATGTGCTGCCCTGAACCCTTAGTCTTCATTTTAATGCCATTTGATTTAATATCTTGAATTACTAACTGACTTGAATAGGTTATAGTTGTTGTAGTTTGTTAGATTCGGCTTAGTTAGTTGGTAGATTTGAATAGGTTAGAGTTGAAAGGTTCAATGTAGAGTGAAAGGGGTTAGGTAGGATAGTAATTTCAGGGGCTTTATGAGGGTAATTTGGGAATTGAAAAGTTTAAAAATGGCTAGTTTAAGTGGGTTGTCAGTAAAGCACTTAAGTAACATTAAACTAATGCATTTGTTAGTGCTAATGGGGAACAAAACATAATGGTATGAAAGGCTTTAAAGGGAATGGATTAAGAAATAGGTGCTCATACCTATTTGAATTTAAATAAAGAAAAGACAAGGGTAGTGGGGAATAAGGGAATTAAAAAGAGAACAAAACATATACTAGTGGAATTGAAGAGGAGATGATGGGCAGAATTAGTTTAAAAATTCTGCCTAAAGTGCTTTTGAGAGTTGGGGGGGTCTGTTTTGGTGATAAATAGGGTCACTCAAGACCAGAAAAGGGGCTGGTTTTTGGAGCAAAAAAAATCAGTTTCTCTTAATCTTCTTTTAGTCGAGTCTGGGCTTGGTTCTTCTTCTGGGTCAGAACTGGAAGGTAGAAAAGAGAGAGTTAAAAGAGAGGAAGACAGTTTAGGGGCTGGCTTTTCTTTTGGGCAGACCTTAAGAGGAGGACATTCTGAAAAACTAGAAGAGTCTTAAGAGTGAGCCTAGTTCAACTAGTACTATTCCATTGAGACTGAAAAGAGCTTCAGCTTAACTGTGGAGTTGTATTTTCGAGTTTTCTCTTGATTACTGAATTCTAAGGGGTGTTTCTGCTTGTGTTTTGATTGGTATTTGGTTGCTATCAAGCTGTTTTGGGGTCAGTTACTGGGTGTTTGTATTGCTGTTGGTATTGCTGGAATTCTGCTGGTTCCTTTTAAATCTGTTACTGGTTTATTTCTACTGGTTGTTGCTGGTTATTGTTGTTGTTGTTGGGTTACATACTACTCTGCTGATCTTCTTCTTCTTGTATTCCAATACCAGGTACACTACCCTGAACCACATTGATGTAAGCTCGTTGAAGTTTGAAAGGAAATGTTCGAACACATTTATTTTTCAACTGAGGACTGCCTGCATTTTAATTGATGTTAGTTTAGATGTTTTCCTATTATATAGATGGTAATTATATGTATAATCAAAATTGTTTCTTAAGGTGGGTTATCTGTTAAGCATTGTATAACATTGAACTGTTAAATTGAATCCTTGGAATGGCATGAAGTGTAGTCAGCTCAATAGGTTCATGAAATGTGATTGTTGAATCAGTTGGGAGGAACTCGATTGTCATCAGTAATAGGCAGGTCTACATTAATGTCAGGTTAAAAGAGTAATGAACTTGTAATAGGATTCCAATTCATGAGCTGATCTAGTAATATTCACCCTACTCGCTAGTAATTTTATCATTAATCATGCTAGTGTATTAGGATATCTTCATTGAATAACAGTTTCTGAATTCAATAGTAAGTAAAACCTGAATTGTTGTTGGTAGATTAGTGCTGAAAACAGTTAAAAGTCAGGAAAAGAAAGGTTCATTTATACTAAATCAGTTCATTAAAACCCATAGTTCGTAATAGTTAATGGGTATGATAAATTGGTTTAGGAATTTTGGGAGTTCATGTCTGTCAATTAAAATGAAGGTATGCATTATCGTTGAGGTGCGTCATCGTTAAGTTGTTGGTTCGAACAACAAACGCTGGAACATTGCACGCTTGTAATTAATTAGGCCTTTTTTCTATCTTTAGAGACAAAGGTAAATAGAGAACCATAGTCGCTTTAGGATATCCTAAAAAATAAACGAGGCGTGCCTCGCCTAATAACTTGCAAACTGCGGGGCCCTCGATAATTGTATATATTATAATTCCTTAGACTTCGGGATGGGCCGTTTAGCTAAAGTTCACGGCCTTCCCCAAAATGATAATACGCTAGTCGCTTTAGGCGCGACTTTAATAATTTACTTTCTTAAACTCGGATGCACATTTATGTGACCCAAATCCAAATCTCAACGGAGTCGAAATGTGTCGATAACCACGGGTACATTGATGTGACGTGGTTCGAGATACGTTTTCACAACGTTGCAATTCTCTGTTAAAATAATAATGATAATAATAAAAGCGGTTAAAAGTTAAAATTTGCACATAGGTTCATAATTGTATAAAAATCAGATAATTAAGCCGAATATGACAGGTTGAGCGACCGTGCTAGAACCACGGAACTTGGGAATGCCTAACACCTTCTCCCGGGTTAACAGAATTCCTTATCCGGATTTCTGGTTCGCGGACTGTAATACAGAGTCATTCGTTTCCTCGATTCAGGATTAAATCGAGCTTTGTATCTGACCAGCTTGCCATCTCCATCTTTCTTGAGTTTAAAGACCCATTTGCATTTGAGTGGTCTTTTACCCTTTGGAAGTTCAACCAGCTTGTATGTGCCATTTTTCTGGAGAGATTCCATCTCTTCTTGCATAGCTTTCATCCACTGGTTCTTTTCTGGATGGGACAACACCTCCTTAAGACTTTCTGGCTCCCCCTCATCACTGATGAGGACATACTCTGTGGAAGGGTACCTGCGTGACTCTACCCTTGGCCTCTCTGATCTCCTCAGAGGTTGAGGTTGTTCTTCTCCCTGAGTGGGGTGCTCCACTTCCTCGACACCTTCATCAAGTTGCTCCCCCTGCTCAATAACCTCACCAGGTTGCTCCCCCTGCTCGGCAACCTCGTCGGTCGTACTTTCTGCACTTGTGGGATTGTTAGAAGTAGAAGGAATAGTAACAAAGTTAGGAATTATACCATTCTTCGCCTTTTCTGACATATCAGCAGCAGTTCCAACTTCACTTTCTCGGAAGACTACATCTCTGCTTCTGATGACCTTCTTCTTTACAGGATCCCACAGTCTGTACCCGAACTCTTCATCTCCATATCCGATAAATATGCAGGGAACAGATTTATCATCCAGCTTTGTTCTCTGCTCTTTTGGTACATGTGCAAAAGCTCTGCAACCGAACACCTTCAGATGCGAGTAGGACACCTCCTTGTTGGTCCAAACTCTCTCTGGGATTTCAAACGCCAACGGAACTGATGGACTCCTATTGATCAGGTAACAGGCTGTCTGAACTGCTTCACCCCAGAATGACTTAGGCAGTTTAGCCATTCTGAGCATGCTTCTCACCTTCTCCACAATGGTGCGGTTCATCCTCTCGGCTACGCCATTGTGCTGTGGGGTTCCAGGAACTGTCTTTTCATGTCTGATCCCATGACTTGAACAATACTCTTCAAATTCCCTTGAAGTGTACTCACCTCCATTGTCACTTCGGAGACGCTTTAGCTTTCGACCCGTCTCCCTTTCTACTAGAGCATGAAACTTCTGGAAAACTTGAAACACCTGATCTTTGGTTTTCAAAATATAAACCCATAATTTTCGTGAAGCATCATCAATAAAAGTAACAAAATATTTGTTACCGCCCATTGATTCAATTTCCATTGGGCCGCAAACATCAGAATATACTAAATCAAGTATATTCAATTTTCTTTCAGACGATGTCTGAAATGAGACTCTATGCTGCTTACCAAATAAACAGTAGTCACAAGGTTTTACAGTTGTACCTTTGGCATAAGAAATGAGTGATTTCTTGGCAAGAATCTGCAATCCCTTCTCGCTCATATGACCCATTCTTTTGTGCCATAAATCTACAGAAATCTCATCTTGTGCCGCGTTCAATTCACCTTGGCATATTTCTGCATTTGTCCTGTACAACGTGCCACGAGCAACTCCCTTTGCAATCACCAATGATCCCTTAGTGAGTCTCCACTTTTGATTTGCAAAATAACTCTCGTATCCATCTCGGTCTAAAGCAATTCCCGAGATCAAGTTCATCCGCAAATCAGGTACATGCCGCACATCCTTTAGAACCAATGTGCATCCGACATTTGTCTTGATACAAATGTCACCAATCCCCGCAATCTTTGAGTAACTTGTGTTACCCATTTTCACTGTGCCGAAATCACCTGCTACATATCTGCAAAAAAGATCTCTTACCGGTGTGGCATGGTGAGATGCCGCTGTGTCAACCACCCATTCCGACTCTGGACCTGACAGGTGCATGCATTCCTCTTCCTCATTTATAAAGAGGACAACATTATCATTATTTTGCACCATGGCGGCTGTGTTGTCGTCATTCTTCTGGCCACTGGTTTCACCTTTGCCCTTCCTTGGATTTGGGCAATCTCTTTTGAAGTGACCTGGTTGATTACAGTTGTAGCAATTTCTGACTCTTGATTTGGATCGGTTCTTTGACTTCCCACGAGCTCCGGATCTACCATAGTTGTTCGAACTCCTTTGATAACTCCTGCCTCTACCTTCTGTGATGAGAGCCTGTCCTTGATTTTCAGGCTTCTTTCTCATCTTCTCATTGAGTAGAAGAGCCGATGTGACATCTTTCAACTCAATAGTAGTCTTACCGTGCAGGATGGTTGTTGCCAAATTATCGTACGAAGATGGCAACGAGTTCAATAGCAAGATGGCTTTATCTTCTTCCTCGATTTTCACTCCGAGGTTGGCAAGCTGTGTGATTAGTCCGTTAAACGCATTTAAATGCGACAAAAAATTCGTACCTTCACCCATGTGCTTCTTCAGGTACAATTTATTTGTCAATATTTTGGACATGTATAGGCTTTCCAACCTTGTCCAAATTCCACGTGCAGTGTCTTCATCAATGATGTTATTTACCACATCATCTGATAAGTGCAACATGATTGCACTAGCAGCTCTTTCATCCAAGTCAGCCCAATCCTCAGCTTTCATGGTATCAGGCTTTTTGGAATCAACATCTAGTACCTTGTATAATCCTTGTTGGATAAGCAGATCCCTCATCCTTCTTTGCCATGTTGAGAAACCGTTATCTTCGTTGAATTTTGCTACCTCGTACTTACTTTACTATGGACATTTTTATTTTTCACTGAGTATAGTACTACCGACAGTGAATAGTATTTCAGTGAACGAGACGAACATGTGCTCTGATACCAGTTGTTGGGAATAAACCCCTTACAAAAATAATATTCACGGTAATAAAAGCGGAATAAGAACGTAGCACCGAGATTCGATAATTAACAAGAATAAAAGAGTAACAACGACACCAAAATTTTTACGTGGAAAACTCTTTTGAATAAGGGAAAAAACCACGGCCCTGAGAAGAACAACTAATATCACTATAGCAAGGAATTTTATATTTTGTAAGTCCGAGTAAAATACTCAAAAGATCACTACAATATTCAAAAGAAATAACCCTCTTTTGATATTCCCACCTTACTACAATATCACTCACTCTCTATTTTTCTCACAGATTATTTTCTTATACCCTATCTGTGAAACTTCACTCTTTCTTTCTAACTCTCATATATATTTTTCCTCTGAGATTGATGTATAAAATGAAAGCTGAAACTCTCCTTTTATAGGCAGAGCCTCACCTACTACATTTAAAAATGTCTTCTGCACGCCTGCCGAATTTGACAAATACAAAAGAAAGAAATGTGGGCAGCTGCGGAACTTGATTTATGGGATAGACCCCACATTCTTGGGGTCAAAAAGTGGATAATTAGGCCCCAACAAAGATCCAGCCTTGTACTTTCTGAATTTCTCATCCTCATCTAACCTGTGGAGCCTAGCAGTCATTTGGGTCCCACCAAGAACCAAATTATTTGCATCTTCATTTGAATCTTGATCATCAAAATTGATACTTTGCCAACCATCATCAATACTACCTAGGAGAAATTCCACCTTGGGAAAATTCATTCTCTCCATACCAAACCCCTGCTGGATCTACAGTTAAATAAAAAGCAACCCAAGTGCACCAACCAAATTTATTAACAATTGGTAGAACTGATTTTTCTTCTAAGAGCTTAAATGTATTTAAATAAACTCTTAAGTGCAGTATAAGCTTCTTTCAATTCGTCAAGTTGTAAGGATTATCAGATACATGAATATATGCGATCGCGCCAAAGGATGATTCTTTTACTTGGCTAGAACCACTTTCAGCACAAATACGGACATGACCGTTTGCGCCAGGATGAAGTGCAGACCTGAATTTCCCTTCAATTATTGGTATAATAATGACATAGGATTTTATTTCAGGGACATCTAATAGGAGCCATTGGGTTTCCATTTGTAAATCTGAACCAGAATTTCCCACCCACTGAGTCGACCACCAAGTCTTGAACCTGAAAATGCTGAGGAAATTTCTGTCACTGAATTTTCCCAATGAATTCATCAAACGGTGAGTGGCTCCACTTTGCTGAATCCTAAGAATCCGCCATTCAAATATGTTGAGAGCGCACGCTGGAACAGGGCAAGTGGAGCACTGGATGTTTGGCAAACTGAAGAAAAGGATGAAAAAATGACATTGTTGGGAACTTCAAAGAGCAGCAGAAAGTTTTGCACAAAGAGTTTGCCATCTGATAGTTCAAAAAAGTGGTATTTTTTACGGGTTGTCAAGAAGCCGAAAATTGAGTGAACTGGATCATCCATGACTGGGGAAAAACAGGGGAAATAACTTATAAATAAATAAATAAACAGAGGACACAAATGAGAAGAGACGTTGTGCTAGTTGGTAAGAATAACTGGACAAACTCCGTTATTACTAGCTTTTAGAATGAAGAAGAGACACGTACAGCAAAGGAATCAGAATTAAGGGACAAATTCTTCTATGGTTTGTGTTAAAAAAAGGGTGTACATTGGCCTAAGTGTAGCTAGATTTGCTAGACTATATGGAGAAGCAACAGTTGTTTGTGACAAAAGAAAGAAAGAAAGGAGGTGAATGAATGTAAAAGCAGAGAAGAGAATGTACATAAGGAGTTGAGAGTTGAATGAATAGGAAGCAGAGAGCGGGGATATATATAGAGGGGTAATTCATGTGTGTTGAGCAATGAAAATGATAAAATATTAGATTGTTTGAATGAATAAAGACAAGAGAAGAGGTTGGGGCGGTTATTTAGAAAGGACTTTTGCTCCACCTTTAATTTATCATCCTTCCTAATTTCATTGGTTTGGAATTTATGCCTTTTATACATATATTTAATATTTTATTTTTAAATACTAATATAAAAAATCATTTAATTTTGTATAAACATAACTTGTGCATAAATAGCGTATTTGGTTTGTGTCTATTAAAATGAAACAGTAGTTGATGAAGTAGCACTTGTATTCACCGACTTAAATTCCTGAGCTAATTGCCAGCAAAAAGGATGAGAACATAATCCAGAAATTAGTAATGAGGTTGCTTATTATTACTTACTCCAATCGATTTTAATTGTTCATTATACTAAACAAATATTTTTATTTTTACTTGTCTATTTTAGTAAATTAAGAAGAAGAAAAATCATGTGTTTACCTTTATCATTGATTACTTCAACCCCAAATCATTTTCCAAGATTTATTGAACTGTTACGTTTCTATCTCTTCGAAAACGAAAAGGAAAAAGAGACAGTTTAGTTCATTGGGACCTTACCTGGAATTGCTCCGCAATTAATGTGTCCTTATTTACTTCAAATAAAAGTTCAAATTTTTCTTATGTCCATTAGCAGAGAGGTAGTAAATATCTTGAAGAATTTCAAATTTGTTTTTAATATAAAACGGGGGACTAACCATTTTAAATTCAAGGTGGACACAATTTTAATCTAGAACTAGAATAGAAGATAATACATGGAAAATACTATAGGAAATAAGACTATTGATTTGGAACATAAAGAGTACATTTTAAAGATGAAAGTGATCCAGTAGACGGCATTAAACTATTTAACTGAAGTAATGAAAACTACAATAAAACATTGGAAGGTGGATAAATATTAGACATTTAGGAAAGGAGAAAAAGAGAAGGTTCTGTTTAGTGGGTAAACAAGAGACGGTTTGAGAAACGAGGATACTGAATGCTCTTGTTTTTGTTGTTGTAATAAACTACTAATAATAAAGTTGAGCGTTTATTCAACTTTGAATTTACTCTAAACAACAACAACAACAATAACGACGACCCAGTAAAGTCTCACTAAGTGGGGTCTGGGGAGGGTAGTGTGTACATAGACCTTACCCCTACCCCTATAGGGCAAAGAGGCTATTTCCGATAGACACTCGGCTCAGGAAAATGGAAATAAAACAAGAAAAAAAAAAAGACAATTCATTAGTATCGTCAACATAACCATAGAAATAATGACAGCATCTTAAAAACCATAAAATAGATGACATGCAATAACAATAACTCGCAACTAAGGTCCAGAGCTATGGAAAACAGTAAGGTTGGTATGAACTCTACATCAACCACAAGCCGTCTAGGACCAACCTACTCAAACTCGTTTCACCCCGAGAATGGAAAAGGAGAAGCTCGACTGCCTCTCTATCCTACAACCCTAATGCTCGACCTCCAGACCTTCTTATCAAGGGCCATGTCCTCGGAAATCTGCAATCGTGTCATGTCCTGCCTGATCACCTCTCCCCAATACTTCTTAGGCCGTCTTCTACCTCTTCTCGTACCCACTAAAGCCACAGCTCACACCTCCTCACCGGAACATCCAGGCTTCTCCTTCGCACGTGCCCGAACCATCTGAGCCTCGCTTCCCGCATCTTGTCATCCACAGAGGCCACACACACCTTCTCTCGAGTATCTTCATTCCTAATCTTATCTATCGTAGTGTGCCTGCATATCCACCTTAACATCCTCATCTCAGCTACCTTCATCTTCTGGATATGAGAGTTCTTAACTGACCAACACTCTGCCCCATACAACATGGCCGGTCTAACCACCGCCCTATAAAACTTACTTTTGAGTATCGGTAGCACTCTCTTGTCACATAAAACTCTAGATGTTAGCCTCCATTTCGTCCACCCCACTCATATGCGGTGAGTGACGTCCTCGTCGATCTCTCCATCCCCTTGAATAAACGACCCATGGTACTTGAAACTACCTCTCTTGGGGATGACCAGTGATCCAAGCCTCACATCCATGCCTACTTCCCTCGAATCGGCATTGAACTTGCACTCCAGGTACTCTGTCTTAGTCTTGCTCAGTTTGAAACCCTTAGACTCGAGAGTCTGTCTCCAAACCTCCAACCTCTCGTTAACACCGTCCCGCGTCTCATCAATCAGGACTATGTCAACAACAACAACATACCCAGTAAAATCCCTCTAGTGGAGTCTGGGGAGAGTAGAGTGTACAAAGACCTTACCCCTACCCCAAAAAGGGCAAAGAGGCTGTTTCCAGGAGACTCTCGGCTCCATCAGGACTATATCATCAGCAAATAACATACACCATGGCACTTCTCCTTGAATATGGTGTGTTAGTGCATCCATTACTAAGGCAAATAAGAACGGGTTAAGCGTTGATCCTTGGTGTAACCCCATAACAACCAGAAAATGCTCTGAGTCGCCTCCCACAGTCCTTATCTTAGTCTTAGCTCCATCATACATATCCTTGATCGCTCTAACATAAGCTATCGACACACCTTTTACCTCCAGACATCTCTGATAACTGTGATTTCTACATGTTTTATACCCATTCTTACCTAAGCTTTGTGCATTAACTGTCATAAATTAGTCCCAAAATGCTTACAAGTTGCACTTGATTGCAGGTTTGAGCGACAAGATGAGAAATACCAAAGATCGGCTCAAAAAGGAGTGAAATCTGCCTAGTATCAAAAGACTACTAAAGTGGGGAACAAAATGACCTGTGCGGTCCGCACTGATGTGTCACGCGGCCGCACAGGAGAGCTCAGAGGCTGGGCTATTTCAAGGTCAACCTGCGCGGTCCGCACTATTTTGCCATGCGGTCGCACAGGATAGTTCAGAGACCATGCAATTTCTAAGTCAAGACGCGCGGTCCGCGCCCAAGAGTGTCAGAGACTCAGTCATTCAAGACAAAAGCCCACGCGGCCGCACACCTAATCAGTGTGGTCCGTGTGGAAACACCCTACGCGGTCGCGCGTCACATTTGTGTGGTCCGCATCCCCAGTGTCAGAAGCAAGATATGAAGACCCAAACCCCTACGCGACCACGCGTCATTTGTGCGCGGTCCGCGCCATACCCTCAGGGGTATTTTTGTCCGGTTTTTCCTGTGTAGTATAAATAGAACATTTTACTTTTTAGGTGTAGTTTTCAATTTTTGGTTTTTATCAGATAGCAGCTGAACTCGAGATTTCATAGTTTTAGCCTATTTTGAACAATTTCTTCTAGTATTACGTGGATTTGAGTAGATTAACATTGTAGTTAATTATTATGTCAATTTCATCTACTATTTCTTCAATTTCTGTTTCTATTATGGCTAGCTAAACCCATTAGCTAGGGTTGTGGCTCAACCCTAGTGTGGGTAATTAATGGGTGTGATTGTTTAGTGCATGAATGATGTTGGGTATTTGTTATTTGGATTAATCTTATGTTTTCATTAAGATTTGGTGGTTGCAAACACTAAGTCTAGCTTAGTGAGTCTTGACTCTTCTTGAGAAAGAGAGTCTATGACCCCAAGATTAATTCCAACAAGGAATTGGGATGGACCCATGAGAATGGTAGTCCCAATTAACGGGTTAAACCTCGAGAGAGTAATTACCCAACTTGAACCATAAGTTGCTTGGGCAAATTGGCCTACCCAATTGGTCTCGAGAGAGTCAATTGGGCAAAATCACTCTCTCTACCGAGAGGTGTGAGAGTGGGTGCAAAAGTGCAATGGTTATAGCATAAGTCCCATATTCATCATTCTTGCATTAGGAATCTCTACCCGTTAGTTGACCACCTAGGTACATGCCATGACCCTAGTATCTTTCTCTATATTGCATACAACTTAGAGTCAATATCTTAGCCTAACTTAGCTTTAAACTTGTAGTTGATAAATTGTAGTTGATAGTCAAAAGAAAACCGAAAATGTTAGAAGATCAATTAGGAGCTAAAACATAGTCCTAGACCATACAAACACTCAACTCCAAATTGAAGCTCCCTGTGGAAAATTGACCCCGATACCACTATTGGGTAAAAGTATTAGCGCCCACTCTTCCTTAGGTTGAGTCCGCTGCGATCACTTTTTGGCGCCGTTGCCGGGGAGCTTTACGGTGTTGACTATTTGTGTAGCTAGTATTGTGTTTTGCTTCTCTTAACTTCTTATTTACTAACTTTGTTTGTGTCGATCAATCAGGTACAATGGCTCTTAATGCAAATACCTTCTCAGCAATGTGATAGCAGGGGATGAGGTAGAGGATCTAGAACAAGATGAGGTCTTACCTCAACTTTCACGGAGAGGCCGACATGTCAATATAAATGCAAATGAGAACAACAACATTCCAGACCCTCCTCTGGCACCGCCGAGAGTGGCTCCCAGAGTTCTACCAAATCAAGGATACTCCAGTGCTATTGTTCCTCCCCGAATCCGGGCGGGGAACTTTCAAATCACAAATGTTATGCTGACCTTGCTCGAGCAAAGAGGTTATTTCACGGGTGCCTCCGATCAAAATGCCTACAAGCACTTGAAGGGGTTCGTGGATACATGTTGGGGTAGCAAGCAGACAAACGTGTCCGAGGATGCGTTGAGATTGAGGCTTTTCTCGTTTTCTCTTCGGGGTAAAGCATTGGATTGGTTAGAAAGGCTCCCCAATCATTCTATTACAACATGGGATGAACTGGCGGACAAATTTATTGCCAAGTTCTTCTCTCCAAGTCATATGGCAGCTCTTCGGGATGAAATTCTAGCTTTCAAGCAAGAGCCAACGGAATTGTGCATTCTATGGCTTCGAACTTGAGGATCCCAGAGCATTCACAATACCATGTGTCACACCTCCTTTTTCCGCACCCGAGGGGGCGCAAGGGAGTTTTTTCCAATTAAAGGACAGTCGAGACGGGATTGGTTTATTTATTTCAGAGTCGCCACTTGGGAGATTTAGGGTGTCCCAAGTCACCAATTTTAATCCCGAATCGAGGAAAAGAATGACTCTATATTATGGTCTGCGTACCAAAAATCCGGATAAGGAATTCTGTTAACCCGGGAGAAGGTGTTAGGCATTCCCGAGTTCCGTGGTTCTAGCACGGTCGCTCAACTGTTATATTTGGCTTGATTATCTGATTTTATACATGTTAAAACCTATGTGCAAGTTTTAAACTCTTGACCGCTTTTATTATTATTTTTTACGAGAATTGCAACGTCGTGAAAATATATCTCAAACCACGTTACATCAATGCACCCGTGGTTATTGACATATCTCGACTCGGTTGAGATTTGGATTTGGGTCACATAAATGTGCACCCGAATTAAGAAAAATACGTTATTAAGACGCACCTAAAGCAACTAACGTATTGTTATTTTGGAGAAGACCGCAAAATTTGCTACACGGCATGTCCCGAATTCTAAGTATTTTTAATATATATATATTTAGAGGGCCCCGCAGCTTCTACATTTTTGTTTGTCGAGGCTCGTCTCATTCATTATTTTTAAAAGAATTTGCAACGTCATGGAAATGCATCTCGGGCCACGCCATAATCAATATACCCGTGATTAGAGACATATTTCGACTCCGTTGAGACTTGGATTTGGGTCACATAAATGTGCACCCGAGTTAAGGGAGATAACATTATTAAAGGCGCGCCTAAAGCAACTAGCGCATTATTATTTTGGGTAGGGCCGTGAAATTTGCTAAACGACCCATCCCGGAATCTAAGTATTTAATACATATATTTTGTGAGGGCCCCGCAATTTGTCCCTTTTATTTGGCGAGGCTCGTCTCATTTTATTTTTTATTATTATTATTTATTATTTATTTTTTTATATTTTTAAAGGGATGCCATTTTTACGCTTTTAACCATACTAAACCTTACAGCTTCTTTACAACTAAAATCTCATAACTTGTTAGAAGTTTAATAAAAAGAGTTTTAGCGAATGAGTATTTCGGGAGTAGTAATAACATGTACTAATAATATTTTTTTTTGAATGAACTAAGCGAAGGAAAGGACGAACAAATTAACGTCAAACTTGTGTCATAGAACAACTAGTCAAACTTAATTACATGACATCAAATAAACAAGAATCACATAACGCAAAATGAGCAAAAATGCATACGATGAAAACATAAGCAGAAAATTATCATACCAATTTCTATATTGCATCTTCGAACATTTAACGTAACATTTCCTTATCTAATACTTGAGGTTTACTAACCTTTGAACCTCGGCAAACTCAGGACGACAAACACGACCCCGACGGAACTCAAGCCGGACCTCACTGGACGAGGAACAACGACGAAACCTCGGACAAACACCTCGACGAACAGAAAGCTCGGACCCAAAGCTATCAACGACCAGAGATTGTTGGTTGTTGCTGTATTTTTCGACGAGTTCGACTGACACGAGGAGATGGGCAGAAGGGATCGTTTGGACGTGAGGATGGCTGCCGGTTGGTGGCAGTGGGTCGACTGGGCAGCGCGACGCCGGGAAAAGTAACAGCAGTCGCTGCTCGACGGAGGCTGGACACGGTGGAGGAAGCTGACGAACTGGTTTGTTGGAGCTAGGAGGAGGAGGAGTGGTCGTCCATGCCTGGATATGCAGGCAGTAGGTGGTTTGGACAGTAGGGTCGAGGACTGGACGACGGGGGGCTGGTGTTTGGGTGGTGGTGTTGGGAAGAGGTCGACGGAGAGAGGTGGTTTGATTCACTACTGGGGACGCGACAGTAATGGTAGGTTTCACGGTGGTTTTGGGTTAGGGTTGAGGGTGGTTTTCGGACATGGTTATGGTCGGGTGGGTGATGGGGAAGGTGACTTGGGGTCGGTTTCCGGCGTCGGGGAAGGTGAGGGAGTTGAAGGTTTGTTGATGGAGGTGGAGTTTGGGCTTGACAGTAGGGTTTGGACGTGAGGATGGGGGGAGCTCTTTCTAGGGTTTTTGTTCTTCTTCTTTAGGAAGAAGAACGTGAACAGTGCATCCTCCCAAAAAAATTCCAAAGTCCTCCTTCAAAATGTTTTTGTCCGTGTATTTAGCATGGGTTTGCCCAGAAAAATGAGCCCACGCGTGGTGGGGTTCAAGGCATATGTCCCCCACGCGTGGTGGGGTTCCCCACGTGTCCTGGACACGGTTTATTATGGGCTAGGTCCGAAAATTAGGCCTAAAACCGGGTAGTTTGAACCCGAATATTATTCTTTTGCCCGGACCCGAGAAATAGGAACACGTTGCTTAACTAGTCCTATGTAAGCAAAATAACTACCAAAAATAAGACTAGTATTTAAACAAAACTATATCTTTTTAAATATTTTTTCAAGATTTAAAATAGCTACAAAATATTAATGAAACTATTTTTTGTAATTTTCGTTTTAAATATTAAGATAAAATATGAGGTAATATTTTTGTATTTTTCAAAGTTAAAATGACTATAAAACCTTAATAGAACTATATTTTATTTATTTTTTTGTAATTTTCGAAATTATATAAAGTACAAAAATAAAGTGCAATTTTTGTATTTTTCAAGTTTATGAGAGATACATAAACTAAAATTTATATATATATTTTTTGAAATTTTTCTTTTTGCAACGAAATAAAGTAAAAATAGTTAAAATAGCTATACTAGACCCAATTTCACATATTCACGCTAAAAATGTGAAAATTCTCGGGGAGGGTCAAAAATCACGTGCTTACAGCTGCCCCTCTTTGACTGGAAACACGAAGAGTTTTCCGACAAAGAACGACTAGACGTGTTTTTGACCCGACCATTACTTGGACGGACTACACTTAAGGAAAGGGAGGGAATGTGACCGAGCCCTGGTATCTGAGCTGCCTACATATCCTTGGTTATACAGGAATCAGGCCACGTGTAGTTCGGGATGAGAGAGATAGTGAAGTGTACCGAGGTGAAGAGCCGATCGAGGTGCCGTTCCGTTGAGGTTCCGGTCCGCGGTCCTGTCATTACAACAAAAATATGAAAACTGAAAAAGACTAACTAAGCCTATCAGCTACTAGTTACAAGGATTCCTATCTCTTAAGTCTTCTGAAACTTGGTCTTGAGTCTTGAATGGTGCTTCATACAGACTTTGGATCTGAACCTTGATACTTGCTAGTTATAGGTGCTAGTTCTTGAGCAGACCACATTTGTTCTCCACTTCCATAATTTGGGTTCTTTTTCTTTTTTTTTCTCTCTTTTTTTTTCTTCTTTTTTTTTTGTTTTTTGGTGACCAGCTTCTGTTGATCACCCCAGACTGTTGACTTGCATTCTTGGGGCGAGCTTCTTGTTGCTTCTATCTTGGATTGAGTGCTGGGGATTTTTGTTGTAACCTTCTGCTTTCCAGTGGGTCACTGCTTGATCTTGAAAAATGTTTCTCCGTTCAACGGGCGGACTCCTGACTTCTTCTATCTTCGACACGCAACAACATCCGTTCTACAGGCGGGTCCCTGACAATCAAAACAAACAAAACAAACAAAATTTCCTAACCCAGTTTGTACTGGGAAGATTTGTGAGTCGTTAGCAAAATCGTAACTCACTTACACTACTGATGCAATGATGAGAGTAAACTAAAGACTAGGCTAGGATGTGCATCTCCTATGAGTAAAACCAAAACTCTTGCTAGCAAATGTGTCTGCTAAAATAAAAACCTCAATGACTCAAACTAGAAAGTGTGTCTTCTATGGTTGAATCGGAATGAGCTAAACTAGGAAGTGCGTCTCCTAAGGGTGAAAACTTCAGTGACTAGAACTAGGAAGTGCGTCTCCTATGAATAAAATCTCGATTAGGAAGTGCGTCTCCTACGGGTAAACTTCAAAAAACTGGACTAGGAATTGTGTCTCCTATGGTCGAACTTAAAATGAATCAAACTAGGAAGTGCATCTCCTAGGGGTGAAATCTCAATTCCGGAAGTGCGTCTCCTGAAATAAAATATAATCTAAAAAGCCAAACTCGGGAGTGCGTCCCCTAAAGCAAAAGTATAACCTGAGTGAACCAGACTAGGAAGTGTGTCTCCTAAAATAAAATAGTCTTAGGAAGTGCGTCTCCTATGGGTGAAACCTTAATGATTTTGAACTAGGAAGTGCGTCTCCTATGAATGAAAATATTTTAGGAAGTGCGTCTCCTATGGGGGTAAAAGTAAACTTAGGAAGTGTGTCTCCTATGGGCAAAACTAAACTTTGAGGAAGTGTGTCTCCTGTGGGTACAATAAACTTAGGAAATGCGTCTCCTATGGGTACAATAAACTTAGGAAGTGCGTCTCCTATGGGTACAATAAACTTAGGAAGTGCGTTTCCTATGGGTACAATAAACTTAGGAAGTGCGTCTCCTATTGGGGATAACTGTTCTTAGGAAGTGCGTCTCCTACTGGGTGAAACTATTCTTAGGAAGTGCGTCTCCTATTGGTACAATGGATCTAGGAAGTGCGTCTCCTATTGGTAAAACTTAGCTTAGGAAGTGCGTCTCCTATTGGTGAAATCAACTTAGGAAGTGCGTCTCCTATCGGTAAAACTTACTTAGGAAGTGCGTCTCCTATTGGTGAAATTTAACTTAGGATGTGCGTCTCCTTAGGAAGTGCGTCTCCTATTGGTGAAACTAAACTTAGGATGTGCGTCTCCTCTTGGTGAATCTTATCTTAGGATGTGCGTCTCCTTAGGAAGTGCGTCTCCTGTTGGTGAAACTGACTTAGGAAGTGCGTCTCCTACTGGTGAAACTAAACTTTAGGAAGTGCGTATCCTATTGGTGAACTATTCTTAGGAAGTGCGTCTCCTACTGGTAAAACTTGCTTAGGAAGTGCGTCTCCTATTGGGTGCAATAAACTTAGGAAGTGCGTCTCCTACTAGTGAAACTAAACTTAGGAAGTGCGTCTCCTATCGGTAGAACTGAACTTAGGAAGTGTGTCTCCTATGGTAAAACTGAATTTTAGGAAGTGTGTCTCCTATTGGTGAACTATTCTTAGGAAGTGCGTCTCCTACTAGTAAAAACTTGCTTAGGAAGTGCGTCTCCTATTGGGTGCAATAAACTTAGGAAGTGCGTCTCCTACTGGTGAAACTAAACTTAGGAAGTGCGTCTCCTATCGGTAGAACTGAACTTAGGAAGTGCGTCTCCTATGGTAAAACTGAATTTTAGGAAGTGCGTCTCCTATTGGTGAACTATTCTTAGGAAGTGCGTTTCCTACTGGTAAAAACTTGCTTAGGAAGTGCGTCTCCTATTGGGTGCAATAAACTTAGGAGGAAATGCATCTCCTATGGGTAAAGACGTGGAATGTATGCCTCTGTTATCTGGGCGGGTTCCCAACTTCAATACTTGAAACGTAAAAACTGAATATATGCCTCTGTTATCTGGGCGGGCTCCCAATTTCAACACTTAAAAGTAAAGACTGAATGTATTCCTCTGTTATTATGGGCGGGCTCCCAACTTCAACACTTGAAAGTAAAGACTGAATGTATGCCTCTATTATCTGGGCGGGCTCCCAACTTCAACTCTGGAAATATAAAGACTGAAATGTATTCCTCTCGTTATTCAGGTGGGCGCCTGTCCAAACTAAAACATAAAAGTATTCCTCTCGTTATTCAGGTGGGCGCCTGGTTTCAACACTTGAAATAAAAAGACTGAATGTATGCCTCTGTTATCTGGGCGGGCTCCCAATTTCAACACTTGAAATTAAAGACTGAACCCAACATATCCTATTTGAGGGCGGATTAACCCAACATATCCTATTTGAGGGCGGATTAACCCAACATATCCTATTTGAGGGCGGATTAACCCAACATATCCTATTTGAGGGCGGATGAACCCGACATATCCTATTTGAGGGCGGATGAACCCAACATATCCTATTTGAGGGCGGATGAACCCGACATATCCTATTTGAGGGCGGATGAACCCAACATATCCTATTTGAGGGCGGATGAACCCAACATATCCTATTTGAGGGCGGATGAACCCGACATATCCTATTTGAGGGCGGATGAACCCGACATATCCTATTTGAGGGCGGATGAACCCAACATATCCTATTTGAGGGCGGATGAACCCAACATATCCTATTTGAGGGCGGATGAACCCAACATATCCTATTTGAGGGCGGATGAACCCGACATATCCTATTTGAGGGCGGATGAACCCAACATATCCTATTTGAGGGCGGATGAACCCGACATATCCTATTTGAGGGCGGATGAACCCAACATATCCTATTTGAGGGCGGATGAACCCGACATATCCTATTTGAGGGCGGATGAACCCGACATATCCTATTTGAGGGCGGATGAACCCGACATATCCTTAAGACTTGAAAATGTCTTATCTGGAAAACTTGGTGGGGATTATTTACTTACCTGTTGGGGGGTAAAATGTTATCAGCTGGGGGTACCCGACTTCCAGAAAATTTTCTAAATGGAAGGAAAATTTTCTGCCCCAGTTTGATAATATCCCTTGTGGCATGCGTTTCTGCATCAATGCCATTTCCTTTACCTGTTTCAAATCAAACAAAATTTGTTAGTTTAAAACATGGTGGTTGGTTGTGATACTCCTACTGGGAGGGCTTTCCCTTTCTCCTTCCTTGCTCTGCGCTCCACAACTTGTTGGGGATGATATTATTTGCTGGGGATAATCCCTTCCTGCTGGGGATATCCCTCTTCTTTTGTGACATAGCTCGGAAACTGGTATTTCCCCGACCTTTTAGTCTAGCATGAATTTCCCAAATATGCTCACTGCTCTCCTTGCTTTGTTTATGGGCCTTGGCCTCGGGATTTATAACCCTTGACTTTGGCAAGGGTATCCCTCTTGACATTTGTCAATCTTTTTGTCAATTTTGCTGGGGATATCTTTATTGATACTGGCCTCGCGCTCGTTCCTTGCTGACTATACCACTTGGATGCAATAGTCAGATCTTATCTTGCATAGTTGAAAAGCTGATGGCATATTCTGAAGTCAATTCACACTTGTTCTGACCAGACAGACTCTATTGGGGATTTTCTATGAAAGGAAAAAGATAAAAGGGACAAAATAAAAGACAAAGGAAACGATGACTCTTTTGCAAAAGAAACTATAAATAAAAATCTATCAAACGCAGATACCGACTCTAATGGTCATGACATGCATATGTGGCCTATCCTCCGCCGTTAATCGTCTTTCCAGATCTTCAATTGGCAATTCCCCATCTGATTCTCAATCTTATTCAACTTGTAGTGCCCGCAGGGTTTTCACTAGCAAGTCTCTCTCATTTTTGGTTCTTCTCTCAGCTTTCATCGCCTTATGGTGCCTGTGAAGGTTTTCACCGATAAGACTCTCTCATTTGTATCACTTTCCAGCTGGGGATTTGGAGTGTTGCCGGTATGACTCTTTCTGTTGGAGATTAGAGTCCTTTCTACTGTGGAACAGAATGTTATGTTCGCCGGTAAGACTCTTCATTTGTCTGACTTGGCATCTTTTGGAGACTGATCAGAAGGTCTTTCTTGGGACCGTAATGTGGGTTTTGGATAGGCTAGAAAGAAAGGGTATAAAAGGCTCAAAGAATACATTAATTTTGGGTTATTAGTTACAACCTTCGGAATTAGATTTATTTACAACAAATGCAACCTTTGCCCCAGTTTCTTGCTTGGGGATATTTTAATTGATTTTTTTTCATTTTTCAAAACTATGACCGAGCCGTGAAGCGCCTACATATCCTCTTTGAGGAATCATGTCAAACGTAGTTCCCAATTCCTCTTTTTCATTTGACTTTCCTTTTTTTTCATTCTTTTTTCTCTTTTTCGTTTTGTTGTTTTCTTTCTTTCTCTTTTTCTTTTTTTTTCTTTTTTTTTTCGTTGCTACTGATTCCGAACGAGGGGTATGAAAGAAAATAAATAAGGCTCAAAAGGGGTTAACGAAGGATAAAGTGTTTGGGTAGCAGAACAAAATGCCTTCGTCATTCCAGTCTTCAAAACATGCCAAGTGCAAACAACACAATTGAACATAGATTTATAGTCTCTTCCGATGATGCTGGACTTGACAATTATGTTAAACCTTTTATTTTTCCTTTGTCATTTCTAAAGCACCGTTGGGCGACACCCTCATTATATTGAACGGCCCTCACGCCAATTTGGCGAATCTTGCTTTTAACGGTTTTTCTTTGTGTTTCACTTGCCCCTAGTTCCACATGACTCGGGCTCTGAATAACCTCAAACCGTCCTTATTTTCTTTAAATGGTCGGATCGCCTTTACAGGGTTTTATGATTAACTTTAAAGACTAGGCCCAAAGTGTGTGCGCATGTCATGTCACTAGAATCGGTGCTGAATAAAAATGACATAATGACTAAACAGAAAGATGACTGGGAATAATCAAAGACTGAATTTTTTGCATTGGACTGAACAAATGGTTTTAAAAACAAAGCAAACCGGAATAAAATCCTAAACAACTTGGACAAAACTTAAACAAACCGCTATGACAAAACGGAAAGATAAGCGGAAAGATATTGACACAAAACAAATCCGAATTACAATCCTAATAATCCGAACAACGGAAATGACAACAAAATAGACCATCAAAGATCCTCTCCGGTTGACCCAAAATGGAGTGTCTTTCCAACTATCCAAGCACGGCATCTCCGGCTGACCCAAAATGGAGTATCTTCCAACTGCAAAGCATGACATTTTAGCCATTGAGCTCTATATCAACATTGCCAAGACCATCCCCAACTTCAGTATTATCAACATCAATCAACAAGTTCTCAAGATGATTCGCCTGCTCCCTGTCACTGTCGTCGATCACAATTGCCCCTTCCTGAATCATTCTTTCGATTTCCTTTTTCAAAGAACGACAATCTTCAATGCTATGTCCTTGGACATTAGAGTGGTACATGCATCGTACAACAGGATTGAACCCTTTTGCATATGGATCTGGAGTATAGCCAAGGAGCGGCTCAATCAGTCCTGAAAGCTTTAGCTTTCCAAACAAACTTGCGTAGGACTCCCTAATTGGCGTGAAATTGTTTCCTTGCCTTTGTTTTCCCCCATGCCCCTGTTTTCCAGGGTCGTTGGGTGCTTGGAAATGATTTGAAGGCAAGAATGCATTACGTGGTGTTGGCTCTCGCCAGCGGGGGTGATCTGATGGTTGACCCTGCGACCGGACCTTGTTCGAAGGATAATACTGAGGTGGATTATATGGAGCTCGGGGGCAGGCTTGGGCATGATGGTCTGAAAAGAGTGGATCCGATGGTGGGTAGTAGGGTTGTGGAAGGTTGTATGGAGTGTGTGGATAATTTGGATGACTGGGCCTGAGCTGGTAGTGAGGGGAAGGACCTCTGAATTTGGACCCAGTACCTGCTTCGACTGATGCGACCTCGAGCGCACCTCCCGCGCCGCTCTGAATAGCCTGGGTCGTCGCCTTGAGCGCTGAGTAATTTAGGATTTTGTCAGACCTTAGGCCTTCCTCTATCATGACCCCTATCTTTACCACTTCATTGAAGGATTTCCCAACCGTTGTCACCAAGTGACCAAAGTAAGTTGGATCAAGTGTTTGCAAGAAGTAGTCCACCATTTCTCCCTCTTTCATGGGAGGATCAACTCTGGCCGCTTGTTCTCTCCAGCGGAAACCAAACTCACGAAAACTTTCCCCAGGCTTCTTTCCAGTCCTCAGCAATGTGAGACGGTCAGGGACTATCTCGAGATTGTACTGGAAATGACCTGCGAAAGCCTGCGCCAGATCATCCCAAGTATACCACCTACTGGAATCCTGCCTGGTATACCATTCTAGTGCAGATCCGCTCAGACTCTGGCCGAAATAAGCTATTAGCAGCTCATCCTTGCCGCCTGCCCCTCTCATTTTGCTACAGAATCCCCGCAAATGTGCCATGGGATCACCGTGCCCTTCATATAAATCAAACTTAGGCATCTTGAACCCAGCCGGGAGTTGGACGTCTGGGAAAGGGCATAGATCTTTGTATGCTACGCTGACCTGGTTGCCCAAACCGTGCAGGTTCCTGAAGGACTGCTCCAGGCTTTTGAACTTTCTCAACACCTCATCCTGTTCAGGGGCTTTAACCGGCTTTTCGATCTCTGCCGGTACCTCCAAGTGTGGATTGTAAGCATGTGGTTCGAGGGCATGGAATGTAGGCTCAGGGGGATAGTATTGCGTATCGTGAGCCTGAAACAATGGCTCACTGGTCGTTCTGTGCAAGGGGGCTGGTGTGGGTCCCACAAAAGTGGGAATATCGGGTGTGGGGAGAGGTTGATGGGGTGGTGGAGCCTGGGAATCATGAGGGCTTCTTTCTTGATGGTAACGGGGATTTGGGAGGCTTGTTGAAGGGCCGGAGTGAGGGTATTCCGGCACGTGCCCCAATGGCTCAGGGCTCTTTTGTGCTTTGGCTAGAGCTAGCTGCATTGCATTCATCTCTAGTCTCATCCTTTCTATCTTTCCCATCGCTTCCTTTAACAACTGGCTCATCGGCCTTTCTTCCTCGGTACTATTCTCTGAAGTAGTCTTGCTTGTTGTTATCGGTCCTTTGGATCTAGTTTGGTAAGGGTGTGTTGCCAGAATTCTCTAACAACTAACTGTCTGGATCAGACAACAACAAACTTTGTTAGCGTTAGAGTTTAACAGATTTGATCATAACACATAGAGGATGCAATGCACCTGGGCAGTTAACCGTTTCTACATGCTTTGCTTCAAACAACATGCGTCATCTCGGTTTGCTCATTCGTCCCTTTAAAGTATTTTGGGAAACCCTGTGTTTTATTTTATTTGTATTTTCTTTTCTTTATTTATTAAAAGCGGTCGAATCTTATGGGGATTGCCTACGTATCACGTCCCCGCGTGAATCAGACCAGGCGTAGTTCTGCCAATAAAAGATAAACAATAATAAACATTTTTTTTTTACAATTTCCATATTAAAACAAATTGGGTTTCAAAGGTTTGAAGATGACCTACGAACTCGAAAATCAAACAACTCACATATTCTAATAAAAAGATTTACAAACTCCAAAGCAAATGACCAGCTTCATTTCTCCGTTTGACAAATGCAACCGAACGGTTATTTTTGCAAACGTGGCCCCTTCCAAATTCCACATGAATTTGAGGCCGAGGAGGATTATTTTATGACACTTTTACAAACTTGTCCGTTCTTTTACGAAAATAACCTTTCGACAACTGAAAGATACTCTAAGGCTATTTCGGCAAGAACGGTTTTAAGACGCGGCCGAAGCTGGCTCGGCTTCTTTTGACTAAAATTCAAACAGTATTCACTTGACCGCTGACTCTTTGTTTTTTTTTTCTTTTCAAATTACAAAAAAATCTGGTGTTGCAAACACGGCCCTTCAGTGCCTCGGGGACGAAGATTTTTAAGGTTGTGTGGGTCAACTGGACCAAATCTAAAACAATGACCCAAAAGGTGGCTGTTTTTGCAAAGTCAACCTTCCGGCGTCCCTTTCAGGAACATTCGGCAATTTATGACAAAACAGCATCACCTGACTTATTTACGACTCTTTTTATCATTTTCAAATTAAAAAAAAAAACTCAATATTGCAAACACGGCCTTTCAACGTCTCGAGGACGAAGATTTTTAAGGCTGTGTGGGTCAACTGGACCAAACCTTAAAAAAAATAACCCAAAGGTGGCTGTTTATGCAAAGTCAGCCTTCCGGCGTCCCTTTCGGGAACATTCGGCTATTTATGACAAAACAACATCACCTAACTTTTTTATGACAAAAATTAAAATTTGACATATTTTTTTTTATTATTATTTGTTTGGCTTTCTTAGTAAAAGGTGGGGTTGGACCCGATGAGGGTTGCCTACGTATCTCACATCCGGTGAGAATCAAACCCGCGTAGTTCGGGTGATCAACTATTTTTGAGAAGACCCTTTTCCATTTTCTATTCTTTTTTTTATATAGCAAACAAACAAACTATTATTTTTCATTCATAACAAACAAACTAACTAACGTAAAACATAAAACATTCCTTTTTTTCATTTGTTTTCTTATTCTAAAGAAAACATTTTTTTTTTTTGGAATTTTTACCTTTAATAAGAGAAATGCTTAAAAAATATTTTTTGAATTTTGAATTTTTAAAGAAGAATCAAAATATTTTTGAATTTTCTTTTGAACTTTTTTTTTTGGATTATATATATATTTATTTTGGAACAGATAATAAAATCACGCTCAATGCCCGATTCTTTTTATTTTTTTTTGGCATTTTCATAGACAAACAAAATAAGACAGAAAAAAAATATTTTTTAAAAACCAGATTCTTTTTCATTTTCATTTAATGGCAAAACAAACTATTTTCTTTTCTATATTTTTTGAAAAAAAACAAGACAGAACAATGATGATTTTTCCTCTATTTTTCCTTTGCTTTTAACATAACAAACTAATAAGACATTTATTTTTAATATAACAAACTAATATGACAACATACCAAATCTTTTGAATTTTCATTTTTTCATTTTATATGTATATATATATATATATATATATATATATATATATATATATATATATATATATATATTTAATTTATTATTATTTTCAAAAATGTGGCATGGGAGACATAAGGATTTCCAAGACATCTTGGAAATCGCGAATGTTCCTCATGCGCTTTTTTCAAAATATGAAGCATGGGGGACATAGAGAATTCCAAGACTTCTTGGATTCCACAGATGTTCCCTTTGTGCTTTTCCCCAAAACTGAAAGCGTGGGGGACATAGGGAATTCCAAGACTTCTTGGATTCCACAAATGTTCCCTATGTGCTTTTTCCCAAAAATGAAGCGTGGGGGACATGTGGAATACCAAGGCTTCTTGAATTCCACAATGTTCCCCATGTGCTCAATTAACCTACTAGCATGCTTATCAAAAATAGTGCAACTTTCTTATTTAACGTGATCAGCATGATAAGGAGTGTCATTTGTCCGCAAATATCATTGGTCCGCCAAATGACCCATTCACCCTTGAATAAATACAACATGTAGCACATAGGATGCCAAAGATGGTCTATTATTTTCGGGTTGCTTGTCCTAGACGGACCCAACCCCTGTGTTGAGTCCCCTAAGTCAAATGCACATGATGCAAATAAACGCTCCTACTAGGGATCCGGCATGAAGCTGAGTTATTCTAAGTTCATAACCTGGGTATTTGTTCTAGACCTGGCTTACCCGAGCGGACAACTCGAGCCAAGGATGGGAGCTGTGTACCGGTAACCAAAGGGCCATCCGATTTTGCAACTCCTCCGAATCCTCGTTCTATTTTGGTATATGACACTAACAGAAAGAAGCCACGACCAGCTTGCACTCCTCAATAGAGAGAAGAGAGGGGTTTCGGCACAGTTTATATGTACAGTTCAAATAATATCAAAGCAGTAAAAGCAGCATTTAGCACATTAGGCTAAAACACGTAAAAAATCAAATAATAAATAAAGCCAAATAATAACAATTATTTCAAGCTCGAATTCTTAACCCTGAACCAGTGGTTCTGGGTTAAATCCCCAGCAGAGTCGCCAGAGCTGTCACACCTCCTTTTTCCGCACCCGAGGGGGCGCAAGGGAGTTTTTTCCAATTAAAGGACAGTCGAGACGGGATTGGTTTATTTATTTTAGAGTCGCCACTTGGGAGATTTAGGGTGTCCCAAGTCACCAATTTTAATCCCGAATCGAGGAAAAGAATGACTTTATATTATGGTCTGCGTACCAAAAATCCGGATAAGGAATTCTGTTAACCCGGGAGAAGGTGTTAGGCATTCCCGAGTTCCGTGGTTCTAGCACGGTCGCTCAACTGTTATATTTGGCTTGATTATCTGATTTTATACATGTTAAAACCTATGTGCGAGTTTTAAACTCTTGACCGCTTTTATTATTATTATTTTTTACGAGAATTGCAACGTCGTGAAAATATATCTCAAACCACGTTACATCAATGCACCCGTGGTTATTGACATATCTCGACTCGGTTGAGATTTGGATTTGGGTCACATAAATGTGCACCCGAATTAAGAAAAATACGTTATTAAGACGCACCTAAAGCAACTAACGTATTGTTATTTTGGAGAAGACCGCAAAATTTGCTAAACGGCATGTCCCGAATTCTAAGTATTTTTAATATATATATATTTAGAGGGCCCCGCAGCTTCTACATTTTTGTTTGGCGAGGCTCATCTCATTCTTATTTTTTAAAGAATTTGCAACGTCATGGAAATGCATCTCGGGCCACGCCACAATCAATGCGCCCGTGACTAGAGACATATTTCGACTCCGTTGAGATTTGGATTTGGGTCACATAAATGTGCACCCGAGTTTAGGGAGATAACATTATTAAAGGCGCGCCTAAAGCAACTAGCGCATTATTATTTTGGGTAGGGCCGTGAAATTTGCTAAACGACCCATCCCGGAATCTAAGTATTTAATACATATATTTTGTGAGGGCCCCGCAATTTGTCCCTTTTATTTGGCGAGGCTCGTCTCATTTTATTTTTTATTATTATTATTTATTATTTATTTTTTTTATATTTTTAAAGGGATGCCATTTTTACGCTTTTAACCATACTAAACCTTACAGCTTCTTTACAACTAAAATCTCATAACTTGTTAGAAGTTTAATAAAAAGAGTTTTAGCGAATGAGTATTTCGGGAGTAGTAATAACATGTACTAATAATAATTTTTTTTTTGAATGAACTAAGCGAAGGAAAGGACGAACAAATTAACGTCAAACTTGTGTCATAGAACAACTAGTCAAACCTAATTAAATGACATCAAATAAACAAGAATCACATAACGCAAAATGAGCAAAAATGCATACGATGAAAACATAAGCAGAAAATTATCATACCAATTTCTATATTGCATCTTCGAACATTTAACGTAACATTTCCTTATCTAATACTTGAGGTTTACTAACCTTTGAACCTCAGCAAACTCAGGACGACAAACACGACCCCGACGGAACTCAAGACGGACCTCACTGGACGAGGAACAACGACGAAACCTCGGACAAACACCTCGACGTACCGGACCTCGACGTACCGGACCTCGACGAACAGAAAGCTCGGACCCAAAGCTATCAACGACCAGAGATTGTTGGTTGTTGCTGTATTTTTCGACGAGTTCGACTGACACGAGGAGATGGGCAGAAGGGATCGTTTGGACGTGAGGATGGCTGCCGGTTGGTGGCAGTGGGTCGACTGGGCAGCGCGACACCGGGAAAAGTAACAGCAGTCGCTGCTCGACGGAGGCTGGACACGGTGGAGGAAGCTGACGGACTGGTTTGTTGGAGCTAGGAGGAGGAGGAGTGGTCGTCCATGGCTGGATATGCAGGCAGTAGGTGGTTTGGACAGTAGGGTCGAGGACTGGACGACGGGTGGCTGGTGTTTGGGTGGTGGTGTTGGGCAGAGGTCGACGGAGGGAGGTGGTTTGATTCACTGTTGGGGACGCGACAGTAATGGTAGGTTTCACGGTGGTTTTGGGTTAGGGTTGAGGGTGGTTTTCGGACATGGTTATGGCCGGGTGGGTGATGGGGAAGGTGACTTGGGGTCGGTTTCCGGCGTCGGGGAAGGTGAGGGAGTTGAAGGTTTGTTGATGGAGGTGGAGTTTGGGCTTGACAGTAGGGTTTGGACGTGAGGATGGGGGGAGCTCTTTCTAGGGTTTTTGTTCTTCTTCTTTAGGAAGAAGAACGTGAACAGTGCATCCTCCCAAAAAAATTCCAAAGTCCTCCTTCAAAATGTTTTTGTCCGTGTATTTAGCATGGGTTTGCCCAGAAAAATGAGCCCACGCGTGGTGGGGTTCAAGGCATATGTCCCCCACGCGTGGTGGGGTTCCCCACGTGTCCTGGACACGGTTTATTATGGGCTAGGTCCGAAAATTAGGCCTAAAACCGGGTAGTTTGAACCCGAATATTATTCTTTTGCCCGGACCCGAGAAATAGGAACACGTTGCTTAACTAGTCCTATGTAAGCAAAATAACTACCAAAAATAAGACTAGTATTTAAACAAAACTATATCTTTTTAAATATTTTTTCAAGATTTAAAATAGCTACAAAATATTAATGAAACTATTTTTTGTAATTTTCGTTTTAAATATTAAGATAAAATATGAGGTAATATTTTTGTATTTTTCAAAGTTAAAATGACTATAAAACCTTAATAGAACTATATTTTATTTATTTTTTTGTATTAATAAAACTATTTTTTTTTGTAATTTTCGAAATTATATAAAGTACAAAAATAAAGTGCAATTTTTGTATTTTTCAAGTTTATGAGAGATACATAAACTAAAATTTATATATATATTTTTTGAAATTTTTTCTTTTTGCAACGAAATAAAGTAAAAATAGTTAAAATAGCTATACTAGACCCAATTTCACATATTCACGATAAAAATGTGAAAATTCTCGGGGAGGGTCAAAAATCACGTGCTTACACCATGTACCATTGGAAGTGCCGATTTCGCAAAAGCCCTATGTGACTTGGGGGCAAGTATCAATCTCATGCCATATTCGGTCTTCAAGACCTTGGGTATCGGACAACCTCGTCCAACTTCTATGAGGCTTCAAATGGTGGACCGGTCAATGAAGCGGCCTTTAGGGATTATTGATGATGTCCTTGTTTGTGTTGATAAGTTCATATTGCCGGCCGATTTCGTGATCTTGGATTGCGAAGTGGATTTCGAGGTGCCTATCATTCTTGGAAGGCCCTTCCTAGCTACGGGGAAGGCCTTGGTTGATGTGGAAGCGGGAGAATTGACCTTCCATGTTGGAGATGAAAAGGTGGTGTTCCACGTGTGCAAATCAATGAGGCAACCGGATAGCACCGAGGTATGTTCGTTTGTTGACATTGTCACGACGGTGATAGTGGATGACACAAGCGCAATGGCAAATGTTGAGGACCCACTTGAGGCCGTGCTATTGAACATGGATGTTGATGATGATGCTAGAAGGGTGGAGTGTGTGAACGCATTACATGGCATGGGCTCATATTCTTATGAACCGAGGAAGTTATCTCTTGATCTTGAAAATCGCAAAACTCCACCCACCAAGCCATCTATTGAGGAGCCACCGGTGTTGGAGTTGAAACCACTTCCTCCTCACCTCAGGTATGAATTTCTTGGTCCTAATTTCACTTTGCCGGTTATTCTTTCTTCTTGCTTGACTAACGTGCAGGTTGACGCCACTTTGGCGGTTCTTCAAAAGCGCAAGCGGGCGATTGGATGGACCTTGGCGGATATTCGAGGTATTAGCCCCGCGTTTTGCATGCACAAGATAATATTGAAGGAGGATGCTAGGCCGCCTCTTGAACATCAGAGGAGACTCAATGAGGTCATGTAAGAGGTGGTCAAAAAGGAAGTCATCAAGTGGCTTGACGCCGGTGTGGTGTATCCAATTTCTGAGAGTTCGTGGACTTCTCCGGTACAATGTGTGCCAAAGAAAGGAGGAATGACGGTGGTGACCAATGACAACAATGAACTAATTTCGACTCGTACTGTGACGGGTTGGAGGGTATGCATGGACTACCGGAAGTTGAACAAGGTGACTAGAAATGATCATTTCCCATTGTCGTTCTTGGACCAAATGCTCGATCGTCTTGCGGGCCGGGCTTTCTATTGTTTTCTGGATGGGTATTCAGGCTATAACCAAATTCTCATTGCCCCAGAAGACCAAGAAAAGACAACCTTCACTTGTCCTTATGGAACATTCGCCTTCTCTCGAATGCCATTTGGATTATGTAATGCACAGGCGACCTTCCAACGATTTATGATGGCAATCTTCACCGACATGGTGGAGGACATATTAAAGGTCTTCATGGATGATTTTAGTATGGTTGGGGACTCATTTGGTGAATGCTTGCAAAACTTGGATCGTGTGTTGGCCCGATGCGAAGACACAAACTTGGTTCTCAATTGGGAGAAATGTCATTTTATGGTAGAAGAAGGAATTGTGTTGGGTCACAAAATTTCAAAAAGAGGGATTGAGATTTATAAGGCGAAAATTGAGGTAATCTCAAGGCTCCCTCCTCCTACTTCTGTCAAAGGGGTGAGGAGTTTTCTTGGACACGCGGGTTTTTACCGAAGATTCATCAAAGACTTTTCTAAGGTAGTTAACCCGTTATGTAAATTGCTAGAGAAAGATGCCAAATATGTGTTCGATGAGAGATGTATGGAGGCTTTCGAGCTTCTAAAGCAAAATTTGACGACTACCCCCATCATTACCGCACCAAATTGGAGCTTGCCCTTTGAGCTCATGTGCGATGCTAGTGATGTTGCGGTGGGGGCGGTCTTGGGCCAAAGAATCAACAAAATGTTCCATCCGGTGTACTACTCAAGTAAGACAATGAATGAAGCTCAAAGGAACTACACGGTCACCGAGAAGGAATTGCTTGCCATTGTTTTTGCCATGGAGAAGTTTCGCCCATACCTTATGGGGGCCAAAGTGATTATTCATATTGATCACGCCGCCCTTAGGTACTTGATGACGAAGAAAGATTCAAAAGCGAGGTTAATGAGATGGGTGCTTCTTCTTCAAGAATTTGATTTGGAGATTGTTGATAGAAAGGGTAGTGAAAATCAAGTGGCGGACCACTTGTCTCGATTAGAGGAGGAAGGGAGGCCTTTGGACGGCCTTGAGATAAATGATGCTTTTTTGGATGAACAACTCCTCTTGGTTTCAATGCTAGACATGCCATGGTTTGCCGACATTGCCAATTATCTTGTTACCGGTGTGGTTCCGTATGAGCTCTCTTCTAACCAAAGGAAGAAGCTCAAGCGGGATTGTTTGGACTACTATTGGGATGAGCCGTATATTTTCAAAATTTTCACCGATGGTTTAATTCGCCGGTGTGTTCCCGAAGAAGAGCAATTGAGTATTGTGGAAGCTTGTCACTCTTCGCCCTATAGTGGCCATCATGGTTGGGCGAGGACAGCGTCTAAAGTGTTGAGTTGTGGTTTCTATTGGCCTTCTTTATTCAAGGATTCCGGTGACTTCGTGAAAAGATGTGATGAATGCCAACGTGCCGGAGGGATTTCGAAGAAAGATGAGATGCCCCTTAACACGATTCTAGAGGTTGACATTTTTTATGTTTGAGGGATAGACTTTATGGGACCATTTGTAAGTTCTTGTGGCAACACCTACATCTTGGTAGCGGTTGATTATGTGTCGAAATGGGTTGAGGCCATAGCTTTGCCAAATAATGAAGCTCGAACTGTGGTGGCGTTCTTGAAAAAGAGTATCTTCACGAGGTTTGGCACTCCACGTGCTATCATCAGTGACGGGGGTTCTCATTTTTGCAACCGGGCTTTTGACTCTTTGATAGCCAAGTATGGGGTAAATCACAAGGTGACCACTCCTTATCATCCTCAAGCGAGTGTCCAAGTTGAGGTGTCCAACCGTGAGATCAAGAGTATTTTGTCCAAGACTGTCAATGCAAATAGGACCGACTAGTCGAAGAAATTGGATGATGCTCTTTGGGCTTATCGTACAGCTTTCAAGACTCCAATTGGTATGTCGCCGTATTGGTTGGTGTTTGGGAAGGCTTGTCATCTTCCGGTAGAATTGGAACATAAGGCTATGTGGGCCCTGAAAAAGTTGAACTTAGAATGGGATGTCGCTGCAAATCTTCGGGTTGAGCAATTGAATGAACTTGATGAGTTTAGGTTTCATGCTTACTCCAGCTCGTCCTTGTATAAGGACAAGATGAAGTACCTTCACGACAAGTATGCCCGAGGGAAGGAATTCAAAGTTGGTGACATGGTTCTTCTTTTCAACTCCCGGTTGAGGTTATTTCCGGGCAAGCTGAAGTCTAAGTGGAGCGGCCCATTTGAAGTGGTTGGTGTAACTCCTTTTGGTGCCATTGATCTCAAAAATAAGAATGGTGAAGTTTTCCGGGTCAATGAGCATCGTGTCAAGCATTATTTGGGCAAGATTGATGACAGCCACGTGGTGGCACTCATTCATTTGAAATGACGGTGATGGTAACATGCGTCGTGCCGCGACGTTAAATCAGCCGCTTCTTGGGAGGCAACCCATGTCTTTTTCTTTTTCTTTGTTTTTCTGTTGTAGAGTAGGATTTTTGAGCTGATAGTTTGTGAAGTGTTGTAGGGATAATGTTGAACCAGTGCAGGGCAAAAGTGCAAAATGGTCAGTCTATGAATATTGCCTACGCGGCCGCAGCAAAATAGTGCGGTTCGCGTAGGTCTAAGCTGCTGAAGGGTTAAGGCCCAGAAGACCCAGCGCGGCCGTGTGACATTTCTGTGCGGTCCGCGCTGTAGGACCCAGAATTACATGCTCTCTGACAAAGTCCCACGCGGCCGTGCACCAAAGCAGTGCGGTCCGCGCTGGGATGGCTGAAAGTACCAAGTCTCTGACAAAGTCCCACGCGGCCGCGCACCAAAACAGTGCGGTCCGCGTGGATTGAACAGCTAATGTGTAGGATGCAAAATCCAGCGCGGTCCGCATCCCTTTTTGTGCGGCCGCGCTGGTAGGTAGGTGCTGGGTCCCAGGATTTTTCTATAAATAGAGGCCTTGGGCCTCATTTTAACCTTTTCGCCAAATTTGCACCTGAGCTATAGTTTTCACTGTTCATCAAGACTAATTGTGCACATAGTTGAAATCTCATTAATCCCTGGTAACAACTCTCATTTATTTCAATAATAGTCTAATTTTTGTTTCGTTTAATTGCTTTCTACTAGTGTAACTTCTTACTTTCGTCTTTTTCTTCTTAGTTTAACTATTAGATTCGATTTTTGTGTGTTTTTGTTTAATCATGGGCATGGAATCTTGTTAAATAACTGAGTAGGGACACTTAGGACCCCAAAAAGGTGAACAAAAATTGGATTTAATTGAACAAACACCCGGCTCAGTTAAATTAGCCCTACGCGGCCGCGCAGCATTTGTGCGCGGTCCGTGTGACTCTGGTTAAGAGATGATGAACCTCTCTGCGCGGTCCGCGTGCCATTTATGTGCGGTTCGCGTGAGCCCAGCGCGGTCACGGTCCAAAAAAGTGCGGATCGCGTGTGAAGAGTTCAGAGAGGTCAATATTTGGGTATTTCACCTGCGCGGACCGCATACCATTTCTGTGCGGTCCGCGCTGAACCAACGCGGCCACGGTCCAATTAAGTGTGGACCGCATCGGTTTATTCAGAAAGGTATGTGTGGGTGTCAGTATACTATGCGGACCGCGTGCCTTTTGGTGCGGTCCGCGCCCCTCTGTCTGTGTCACTGTGTCTGCACTCTTTGCATTCAACTGAACTGTCTACTCCACCTTATGTGCTTCTACTAACAATGTTAGACATGTATTCCTTGCAGACAATGGTTCAAAAACGAGCGGGCAAAGAAAAACAACCCGGGAGAGGTGGTTCCTCCCGAGGGGGGAAAAGCAAGCGGATTGTGAAACTCACTCCAAAAACCAGGGAATTGATAAAGAAAACCCGGAAGATAATCCGGGAAGCTGATAGAGCTGCATCTCATTCCACGGAGAGTGAGTATGCACCTTCACAGAGCATTACCTCGGAGTCTGCCCCCACCCACATGTCCACTTCATTTCAACTCCATGATTCCCTTTCCCCGGATCATGGTAATGTAGCCTCCTCCAAGAAGCCGGTTAATGTCATCTCGGACTCGTCTGATGAGTCCATAGCAAGAGAAGAAGTGCAATACTCCACATCTCCCACAGCTTCATTATCAAGGGAGAGTGGAGGGTATGCTAAGGGAGGTGAGCCACAGGTCGGGGGGATAGAGCGTACTAGAAAACTGGAGGCATGGGCAGACAGGTTTGTTAGTGAGATTGCTTTCCACAGATTCCGGAAGTGATGGCCCAAAAGGAAACTGATTCTGGAGAGAAAGTTCATAAATGTCGATCTTGTCCCTCTCAACCCTCATGTACAAGCACAATTCCGCACTAGAGAGGGTTGGGGCTTCTTCAAAGAATGTGTTGAGATGGCGAATGAGAATATGGTGAAGGATTTCTACAGCAATGTTCACCATGTAGTTCGGGACTCAAAGGCAACTAAAGTGAGGGACAAGACAGTTGTGTTTGATGGCAAATCGTTGAATGAATTCCTGGGGTTCGAAGAAGATGATGAATCACAATATTTAGAAAAGCTAGCAATGAAAGAGGAGGTTCGTCCTTGGTTGGCCGAGCACTTGGCAACCCCGGGTACAGTCCCAGTCTGGTTGAAAGCACAAGAAAAGATCTTTAGGAACACCCTGAACTTTGAAGCCAAAGGGTGGTTGACTTTCGTGTGTAGTCGACTTGACCCGTCTACACATGATCACTTCATTCCCCTTCCTAGTGCTATCTTGGTAGCATCTATCATGGCGGGTTTCCCTCTGAATGTGGGTAATATTATGTCGAGAGTGATTTCTACAGTTGGTAATGAGACCCAAACAAACTACCCCTTCCCAAACACACTCTCTTTGTACTTCAGAGAATTGAAAGTGAAGAAAAAGAAATATGATGTCAAGGTACCTCTGGTGGCCCCGTACTCATGGTATAGTCTGTTGGGTCTAGACAACCCGAAAAGGGGCAAAAAGAATGTGGCATCCACTTCCACTGCACCTGGCCAGTCTGAGGAGCCAGCGGTCATTGAGCAGCCCAGTGAGCCTTCCACCATTCCTGCTACTGATGAGGCATTGCCTTCAGGTCCGTTGTCAGCAGCTGGTCCTTCTATTGCAGATGACCCGGTAGTCCCTTCATCAAAGACTTACCGGTTCACCGCAAACCAGCTCACCCACTCCCTTGCCAGTTTGAACAACTGGATGTCAGCTACGACATCCAAGTTGTCTACTTTGACCACTGTTGTACAGGCACAGGGAGCACCAGTTACTGTTGAGATTCCTTCCTCCATTGAGGATGCACTGAATAAGATCCTGGCCAACTAGGAAAAGATGATGGCGACGCAGGATGCCTTGACTAAGGTGGTTGGTACACATGGCAAAGCGTTGGAGAAATTGGCTCGGGAGCACAAGAAGCTGAGGAAGCAGAAGGCTTCCAAGGAGTCAGTGACACAGTTGAGAGTGGAGGTGGACAAGCTCATAGCAGATCAGTTTCCACTTAACCTACTATTTGGGGATCCGGCTGTAGAGCCAGCAGTAGCACAGGTATAGAAGGAGGAGCAGAGGCCGAGGAAGAAGAGGAAACTCCCTAGCACTAAGGGAGTTGTGATTGAGGTAGCACCGGTTTAGGAGAGTCCCTCCACTGCCCCACCAGTTGATGAGCCAGTTCTTGAGCAGGCACCTGGCCCAGCAGCACAGCAGCAGCAGGCCGGGGACCAGTCTGAGGTCCCCGCCAGTACAGAGGACTTAGGAGCCACTGACCAGCACAGGGTGACGGATGAGGCTTAAGGGGCCTTTCTATATCCCTTATTTCATTTTGGTGTTTATTTTGATAGTTAGCATTGGGGACAATGATAGCTTTTATTCGTGGGGGGTGTGGCCCTACTATTTTGATTGACTATTGAATTACTGTATATATTTTTTTACTTTCAGCACATTCATAGTTGTAGATGGCTTGTGTATAATTGTTCATTCTAGGTGCTCTTAAACTCTATGTATATATTCATTCCCCCTGGTTGTATATTCTACTCCCCTTTTGTACATATTCATTCGGTTTTCATTTTGGTTTTCTATTTTTCGTTAAAAAAATTTCGTTTTAGTTGCAAAGTTAGGCTCGTAACCTTTTTGTTTTGTTTTGGCGTTTGCAATAAGCCCTTGATTTTCTTAATGCCACGGTTCTTTCCAAGTGTTGTGCGAACCGGGTGGCTCTTCCCAATGATAGATGGCGTGATAACCTTCTTAAGGGTTTGAGTCCATTTTTTATTTTTATTTTTGATTTTCAAGTTTTTGTAGTTAAGGGTACCTCAGGCAAAGCTTCACTTGGGCCTAGCACATTTTCCTTTGATCCTATGGTCAAAGACATTATGTTGTGTTTAGGATGGTGAAAGTTGTGGCCTTGAGACTCTTGTGTTGACCAAACAATCATCATGTGGTCATTTTGGGCCATTGTGCGCTTGAATCATATCTAAGGTCGTTGTGGGCCCTCGACTCCGTCTTTGGCAATCCTTGAGTGTGTGTAGTGAGAATTCGAATCGTGAGCCCAAGTACCGAGCCGATGGTCTAGAACTTGCCCTGAATGTTTGTTGAGGCGAAATCATAGGTGGAACTTGACTTGAGACGTGATTATAGGCTCTCCTTGATCCAAAATGCAAAATTTGAACAATTCCCATGACCTACCAATGAAATAATCCCTAGTTCACCCCTTTTGAGCCTTAAACCTTTTTCTTTCATGAACCAAGCTACAAGCCTATACCCGTTCTTAATGAGACCCTCTCTTGGCACCCAAATCTTCCCTTGAGTAAATGGCAAATGTCTAAGTTTGGGGGGAGAGACAAGAAAGGCATCAATGTGGTAAAAAGGCGCAAAAGCAAAAGAAAAGGAAGGCAATGAAAAAGAGAAAAAGACAAAAAGAAAGACAAAAATGAATAAGAACCAAAATGGGAATCCAAGCACAACAAAAAAAAGTGAAAAAAGGTGTGGAAAAGTGGTAAAAAGGAGAAAGGGTTTGAATTGCAAAAGAAAGAGTGACAATGTGTCTCTCTAACCCCTTGAAAGAAGTGAATTACTCAATTGAGTCAAGAAAGTGTGCCAAAATAAATCAAAAGAAGTGTTTAAGGGAATATTGAACCCATTTGAACAAAAACATGTCCAACATTTACCCAAAGCCTTCACAATGACTCCTCAAAAGCCCTATATGATCTTGAGTTGAGGGAAGCCTACATTAGTGGATACTTACATAAGGGACAAGCATATGGTACTTAGAGTCGGACTTAGGGCCTTTTCTTTGTGAGAGATGAGAGAGAAGTCCATTCACCTCGATTTGTGTGCAAATACTCTAAAAAGGTGAGGTTCACTTAAGGAAAGTCGAGGATGTATGAGTTTGGGTTCCACAATGACCAAAGAAATTGAGAAAGGTTCCTTGATGAAATGTGTCAACTCTTGATGCTCTTGTGTCACACTTGATCCACAAGTTTTCAAAGTTTAAATGTGTTAATGATGCATTCGCATTGAGGGCAATTGTTAGTCCCAATTGATGCTTGTTGAGGTTACTTTAGGATAAACAGGAATTACTTGGGTGTTTTCTATTGAGGGGTAGGTCTCATTTTATTTGTTTGAGGGCAAGCAAAGGTTTAAGTTTGGGGGAGTTGATAACTGTGATTTCTACATGTTTTATACCCATTCTTACCTAAGCTTTGTGCATTAACTGCCATAAATTAGTCCCAAAATGCTTACAAGTTGCGCTTGATTGCAGGTTTGAGCGACAAGATGACAAATACCAAAGATCGACTAAAAAAGGAGTGAAATCTGCCAAGTATCAAAGGACTACTGAAGTGGGGAACAAAATGACCTGTGCGGTCCGCACTGATGTGTCACGCGGCCGCACAGGAGAGTTCAGAGGCTGGGCTATTTCAAGGTCAACCTGCGCGGTCCGCACTGTTTTGCCATGCGGCCGCGCAGGATAGTTCAGAGACCATGCAATTTCTAAGTTAAGGCGCGCGGTCCGCGCCCAAGAGGGTCAGAGACTCAGTCATTCAAGACAAAAGCCCACGCGGCCGCACACCTAATCAGTGCGGTCCGCATGGAAACACCCTACGCGGCCGCACGTCACATTTGTGCGGTCCGCGTCCCCAGTGTCAGAAGCAAGATATGAAGACCCAAACCCCTACACGGTCGCGCGTCATTTGTGCGCGGTCCGCGCCAGGGGTATTTTTGTCCGGTTTTTTCTGTGTAGTATAAATAGAACATTTTACTTTTTAGGTGTAGTTTTCAGTTTCTGGTTTTTATCAGATAGCAGCTGAACTCGAGATTTCATAGTTTTAGCCTATTTTGAACAATTTCTTCTAGTATTAACGTGGATTTGAGTAGATTAACATTGTAGTTAATTATTATGTCAATTTCATCTACTATTTCTTCAATTTCTGTTTTTATTATGGCTAGCTAAACCCATTAGCTAGGGTTGTGGCTCAACCCTAGTGTGAGTAATTAATGGGTGTGATTGTTTAGTGCATGAATGATGTTGGGTATTTGTTATTTGGATTAATCTTATGTTTTCATTAAGATTTGGTGGTTGCAAACACTAAGTCTAGCTTAGTGAGTCTTGACTCTTCTTGAGAAAGAGAGTCTATGACCCCAAGATTAATTCCAACAAGGAATTGGGATGGACCCATGAGAATGGTAGTCCCAATTAACGGGTTAAACCTCGAGAGAGTAATTACCCAACTTGAACCATAAGTTGCTTGGGCAAATTGGCCTACCCAATTGGTCTCGAGAGAGTCAATTGGGCAAAATCACTCTCTCTACCGAGAGGTGTGAGAGTGGGTGCAAAAGTGCAACGGTTATAGCATAAGTCTCATATTCATCATTCTTGCATTAGGAATCTCTACCCGTTAGTTGACCACCTAGGTACATGCCACGACCCTAGTGTCTTTCTCTATATTGCATACAACTTAGAATCAATATCTTAGCCTAACTTAGCTTTAAACTTGTAGTTGATAAATTGTAGTTGATAGTCAAAAGAAAACCGAAAATGTTAGAAGATCAATTAAGAGCTAAAACATAGTCCTAGACCATACAAACACTCAACTCAAAATTGAAGCTCCCTGTGGAAAATTGACCCCGATACCACTATTGGGTAAAAGTATTAGCGCTCACTCTTCCTTAGGTTGAGTCCGTTGCGATCAATCTCCATAGCACCTCCCTAGTGACCTTGTCATACGCTTTCTCCAAGTCATGAATAAACACCATGTGCAGATCTTTCTTCCTATCCCTGTACTGTTGCACCAATCTCCTATTAAGATGGATAGCTTCCATGGCCGAGCGACCCGACATGAATCTGAACTGGTTGTCAGATATAGACACTATCTTCCTCACCCTCGCCTCCACCACCCTCTCCCAAACTTTCATGGTATGACTTAGCAACTTGATACCCCTATAGTTGTTACAACATTGAATATCACCTTTGTTCTTGTACAACGGAACCACTGTACTCCATCTCCACTCATCCGGCATCCTTTTCGTCCTGAAAATAGTTCGGAATTTACTCTAAAATAGTTCGGAATTAATTAATACGTAATAAAGTAGAGAAATTAAAGAAATAATTAAGATGTAATAAAGTAGCGAAAATTAAACAATTACTAACTAGAACTCTTTATTCTCTTGTGTTTCTTTTCTCTTTTTCTTCCATTTTACTATATCAGCATGAAAAGTATTGCTTGCTCACTTTAAAGAGCGCAATTGCATTATTCAGATGCTGCAGCTCCTTAAACTTCTTTAAAATTCGATATGTTAGATATATATGCTTACTATTGACTTGGAGATTTCGTTTTAAAATTAGTGCTGGTAAAGTGACAAAGTTCTTGAATATTCTAGGTGGGGTATGAACTTTTTGGGGGGGTAAGGGGACCTTTATTTTTTCATGTACCCCATTAATTAACAAAGCACTAGGTATCCCGTTATATACTAAAACAAAGATAGTTCTTTCGTTTTAAATTGTTTGAATAGAGTTAAATTAACTAAAACAAAGATAGTTCTTTCGTTCTATTGTATTTTTTTATACGTCTCGTAAAAAATATTAATTAGAAGGGATTTTAGATTATTTTATTAAAAATATTAGAAAAAAACTTTTACTAAAAACATGGTCAAAAAATGTATTCGTTTTGAAATAGGGAGTATATTTATCTAGAGATATATTAGCTTAAATAGATTACATTATGAAATCACTACTAGAAATCCGGTATAAATCGACCAACTTTGGTCGGTAATGGCCAATAACCATCCAAAACGCGACCATTTATGTGTGGACAGTATTTTAGAGGTCGGAAAGGCATACCGACCAAAGTTGGTCGGTCAATTAAATTCAAAAAAAATATTGCAAAAAAAACTTACCAAAGTTGATCGGTATTTTAATTATGTAATCAAAAGATTCACCATCTGGAAATTGAACTGGGGTCTGTACTGTGGCAGGATACTATTCTACCACTAGACTTTTGGTGCATTTTGTTTTAAGACTGTCTTTTATTTGATTTATACTCTTTAATTGTATTTTCGCACGAAAATAACCGACCAAAGTTGATCTGTTTTATTAAAAAATTAAATTACCGACCAAAGTTGGTCGGTTTTTTAAAATGACCGGCCGAATTAACCGAACAATTTTTGTCGGTTTTTTTAAAATTAATTTTTATTTATTTTAATTGAAAAACCGACCAAAGTTGGTCGGTTTCATGAAAAATAAATTTCGCGGGACTCAAAAATAGCCGTATTTTTGTGTCAAAGAAAACCGATAAAAGTTGGTCGGTTTATAAAAAAATTAAAAAATAAAATATTTTGAAAAACCGACCAACTTTGGTCGGTTTTTTAACTAATTTTTTGATCGACCAAAGTGATTGACTTTGATCGGATTTTACCAAATTTCTAGTAGTGAATGTTGCAACTGGCAAACTGGGGAGAAAGCTACGACTACATTTCCTAAATTTGTTTGTTTTAAAATTTTAATCACACTATCTGTCATCTCCTAGAAATTCTTTCGTGCAATCGAATTTCTTTTTACATTAGTAACAGGATAACAAGGAAGCGTCACCTGCACGGGTGGTTCGACTATAAGGCAATCGCTTGGGGCCCCAACTTTTTGGAGGGCGCGTTTTTCCTTAAAGATGTATTATATATATATTATTAAAAAATACGTGTACATTGAAATTTAAAAAGAACTTTTGGAGCGAAAGTATAATAACTTTAATGTGAGGATCATTGTAATAATTAGAGAATGAAATATTTTTTAATGAATTGTTTCCTTACATGGGTAGGATAGCGATTTTTTTTGTTGCCTCGTTTATATCCTAACAACTAATACATGCCCACATTATTATTTATACATTTACCTTTTTTATTTTCTCTTTTACTATTCTTGTTCTCAATATTAAAAAGTCTCTCAATCGGCAACTTATCGCGGCTTACAAGTTGTCTTCTTCAAAGCATTACAACAAGCAATCATTATATTGAAGCGATGCAACACTTTTTGGTATCATTATCTTGCTCTATAGTTTCTTATAATTTAATTTCTGCTACTATCTATTGTTTCTTGTACTTCAATTATCTTATTTATCTGTGATAGCTACTGCTCCTTTTTAGACTGATTTATCATGACTTATTCACTTTCGTTACTTTCATTTTCATATTGCTGTCACGACCCAAGTTCGCCCTCCGTGAACTGTCGTGACGGCACCTAGTCTCTACGACTAGGTAAGCCTAACGATTTGCGGAAAAAGAAACAAAAGATAAAAACTAGCCAAAAACTACGGAATAAACACAATTAAAACGTTTAAGATGTCGCTCGGCATATACAAATATAAACTTTCAAACTGAATCAACTCCCAAAACCTGAAATCTCATGAAATCACAAGCTGTAGAATAACTACAAAGTGTTCTAACTCCAGAATATCTAAACAAAAGTAAATACAGGAGAGCTAAAGCTAGAAGTGAAAATAGAGAGGGACTCCTCGGTCTGCGGACACGGCAGATATACCTCGAAGTCTCTGAAGATCGCCTTGCCTCACTGAAAATATGACTGAGCTGACGAACCTGGATCTACACACGAAAACATGTGCAGGAAAGGGCATGAGTACACCACAGCGGTACTCCGTAAATGCCAAGCCTAACCTCGGTCGAGTAGCGACGAGGAAGGTTAGGGGCATACTGATTATAGATGAAAAATAAGGTAAAACAGTATAGAATATGACAACATAATTAAAATGCTAACAGTCTATAATGAATAAAATCATAGAAAGAATCTAACTCAGTACCCAGAGATAGCAACAGGGGATCTCCCGGGATATCGTCCCGTAGTCCCAAATGTAAATGTCCAGAGGATCTTCCGGGATATCGTCTCGTAGTCCAAATCATAAATATGTAGAGGAAACTCCCAGAATACCAATCCGTAGACCCAAAGTAAATATCCAGTACAAGGGATCTACCGGGTGTTGTCCTGTAATCTCAAATATAAATGTGCAGGGATTTACCGGAATGCCGATCCGTAGTCCCAAAGTAAACATGCAGGGGGGATCTCCCGGGATATCGTCCCGTAGTCCCAAAGTAATTCCTGTTTATTCAAGAATTAGACAGTAATTTCTACTCTAACATGTTGCACAGAGTACAAGTAGGCAATTAAAGCAGGGAGGACAGATAAGTCAAGTAGGCATATATTTCCTAATCTAAACAAGAGGCTTCAAGTACAAGTATTTGCTAAACTACAAGAAAATATGGTATTAGCTTAATGGAAATGGGATTTTCAACAATTAGCACGTGTACGCACTCGTCACCTCACGTACACGGCACTCATATAACAACAATACCAAATCCTAAGGGGAAATTCCCCCCACAAGGTTAGGCAAGTCATTTACCTCGAACCGACTTAATCAACTAGAAATCACATTCTTGCCACGAGTACCCGACATCAAATGGCCTAAATCTATTCAAAGTAATTGCATAATGTAAATATAACTTCAAGTAACTAATTTAACTAATTAATTCGAAGCTAACACGCGAAATTAAGAAAATCGTCCAAAAAGTCCCCCGGGCCCACGTCTCGGAATTGGATAAAATTTACAAGTTCAGAACCCCCGATCACTCACAAACACACTCGAACAAAAATCACCAAAATCCGACGTCAAAATCTCATTAAAACTCAAATTTTCAATTGGGGAAACCTCCTCCCATTTTCCAAATTTTTACCCCCAATTTCCTTAGTTAGAAGAGGAAAACAACAATAGGTTATAGTTCTAGGATCAAAATCAAAATAGAAAACGTTACCCAATGTTTCTCCTTCAAAAACCCTCGAGAAATCTCCCTCAACGAGCTCCAAATCATTTTTTTCCCAGTTTTGAGTTCAAACTCTCGTTATTCCCTTTTTCTGACCAGCGAATCCGCTTCTGCGACCATGGGACTGCACCTGCGGTCCCGCTTCTGCGGCAAATGGACCGCACCTATGACTTTTCATTAAAGCCCAACTTCCGCACCTGCGACCTCTTACCCGCAGATGCGGTGCCGCTTCTGTGGTACCTGGCCCGCATTTGCAACCAATTTCAACATTTCCTCAGACCGCACCTGCGGTCCCATACGCGCAGGTGCGATTATGACAGGTTCATCAAAGCTTCAGACTTCCCTAAGTCCAATTGCACTTCCGTTAAGCATCCAAAACTTACCCGAGGCCGTCGGGACCTCAACCAAACATGCCAACAAGTCACATAACACTATTCAAATTGTACCAACACTTGGAACACTCAAAACAACGCCGAAACACCAATTCACCCTCGGATTCAAGCCTAAGGATTCCAAAACTTCCAAATTCCGCTTTCGATCAAAAAGATTATCAAATCTCTTCCGAATGACCTAAAATTTTGCACACACGTCCCAAATGACACCACGAACCTACCCAACTTTCCGAAATTCCATTCCGACCCCTATATCAAAATCTCACTATCGAACCGGAAATTTCAAAAATTCAACTTTTGGCATTTCAAGCCTAATTAAGCTACGGACCTCTAAAACACAATCCGAATATGCCCCTAAGCCCAAAATCACCCAACGGAGCTAACAGAACCGACAAAATTCCATTTCGAAGTTGTCTTCACACTGCTCCAACTACAGTCGTAATTCTATAGCTTAAACTCTCATTTAGGGACTAAGTGTCCCAAAACACTCCGAAACTCCAAACGAATCCTCCCGACAACTCACAATAGCAGAAAATAACATGGGAAAAGTAGTTAATAGGGGATCGGGGCGTTAATTCTTAAAAAGACCGGTCGGGTCGTTACATCCTCCCCCTCTTAAATTATTCATTCGTCCTCGAACGACTGCGCATATCCTGCTCAGTCTCCCAGGTCACCTCCTCGACCGGCTGACCCCGCCACTGAACCTTCATGGATGTAATGTTCTTTGACCTCAGCTTTCGAACTTGTCTGTCCAATATCGCCACTGGCTCCTCAACATAAGATAGATCCTTGCCCAACTGGACTGGACTAAAATCCAACACGTGTGACGGGTCACCGTGATACCCCGGAGCATTGAAACATGAAATACCGGATGAACTTCTGCCAAGCTAGGAGTTAAGGCAAGCTCATAAACAACCTCTCCAGCACATCTCAAAAGGACCAATAAACCTCGGACTCAATTTCCCTTTCTTCCCAAATCGAATTACGCCCTTCATAGGCGAAACCCGAAGCAAGACCCGCTCTCCAACCATATAGGAAACATCACGAACCTTCCGATCCGCGTAACTCCTCAGTCTAGACTGGGTTGTACGGAGTCTATCCTGAATCACCTTAACCTTCTCCACGATATCCTGAACCAAGTCTGTGCCCAATAATATAGCCTCACCCGGCTCAAACCAACCCACCTGGGATCTACATCGCCTACCATACAAGGCCTCATACGGTGCCATCTAAATGCTGGACTGATAACTGTTATTGTAGGCAAACTCCACCGGTGGCAAGAACTGATCCCAAGAACCTCCAAACTCCATCACACACGCACTAAGCATATCCTCAATAATCTGAATAGTGCACTTGGACTGTCCGTCCGTCTGTGGGTGAAATGTTGTGCTCAACTCCACCCGATTTCCCAACCCCTATTGTACGACCTTCCAGAACCGTGATGTGAACTGAGTACCTTTGTCTAAAATGATGGAAACTGGAATACCATGCAGACGAAAAATCTCCCGGATATAAATCTCCGCCAACCGCTCCTAAGAATAGGTAATATACACTGGGTCGAATAAAACTCTTATCAAGCAATTCCTGTAACTGATCCTTCAACTCAAGAGGGGCCATACAATACGGAGGAATGGAAATGGGTTGAGTGCCCAGCAATAGATCAATGCCAAAATCAATATCCTGGTCGGGTGGAATACCCGAAAGATCAGCTGGAAACACATCAGGGAAGTCCCGTACTACTAGGACTAAATTAACTATAGGGGTATCAATACTAACATCTCTTACATAGGCCAGATACACGTCACACCCCTTCTCAACCATTCGCTGAGCTTTAAGGAAAGAAATAACTCTACTGGGAGTGTGATCTAAAGTACCCCTCAACTCTACTCGCGGTACACCTGGTATAGCCAGCGTCACGGTTTTGGCATGACAATCGAGAATAGCATGATTGATAACAACTAGGTCGGGAATCCAAATTAGAGTATGAATTTGAGAAGTAAATGCGGAAGCAATAACAACAAGGAATTGAACAACTAGAATTAAAGAGATGAAAATAAAGGATATGGGAAAAATTCAAGGAAAGAATTCCAAGAACTTCCAAGAACGTAAGTTCTATAGCCTTGACAAGATCAAAGTAACAACATCTTGATTTATGGAAGAAATCAAACGCCTTTACTTAAAAAGCAAATCAAAACAATAGATTCGGATCTTGACCACTTTACGAGTAACTTGAGACAATAATTAATAACTAGTATTAATCGCCTTCTAAGAATACCACAAAGAAATCAAAGATATCATAAAAGAGAAGTAATCTTACTACCTTGAACTAAGAACTAGTAAAGGTTGAAAGATAAATCTCAAAGCACAAGTAACAAAGGTTCAAAAGAACTCTCAAAGTATGATATACTTAATCAATAAATGTTGTGTCTTATGAATGAGAAGAACTCCTTATTTATAGGAGTTAAAAGCACTTAAAATAATGTAGGGGGTTGCTAAAAAGTCATCTAAATTAGGTAGGGGGCTGCTAGGGGTCACAATAGCCATCAAACTTAGGTAGGTGGCTCCTAAGGGGTAACAAAAGCCATCAAAATTAAGTGGGGGGCGGCCAAATCCTTTTGGGGCAGATTTGGGCCTTAAAACTATTAGTTTGGGCCATTGGTTTGGACTCCAATTGGGCTCCTTTTGAAACACCCCCTTTTGGACCTCTTTTAAGGTCATTTTGAGCCCTATTGGTGGACTTCAAGGGCTGATTTGGTAACCCAATCTTCCTCCTCTTGGACTTCAATTTGGACTACCAAATAATTGTAAAACTTGGACAATTCATCTCCTTTGGGCTTGAGCTCTTCCTCTACAATTAAAAGCTTCTTTATTTGCCATTGAAGTCTAGCAACCTTAGTTTGCAACTCTTTAGCTTGAGATCTTGTATATGGCCTTGGAGCTTCCAAAACTCTATCCTTGTCCTTGATGTTATCACCTAGCCAATTCACATCCTTTATCCTTGAGCTCTTCCTCCCAATTAATAACTTCTTCATTTGCACTTGAAGTCTAATGATCTTGTTTTGTAATTCTTTAGCTTGAACTCTTATTAAAGGCCATCTTTGAGATTCAAAAGCTTCATCCATGTCCTTGAATAGAGTTGAGCTTCCTAGGATGCTATCATTCCCCTCTTCTTGAAGAAAATTCGTCCTCGAATTTTGACCTTGCAAGAAAAAGAAAACACGCACTAGTAAATGGTATCCACTAATCTGAAAAAATAGTAGGAATAAAATAAGATAGTGACAATGTGTCCATTTAACCCAATCAATCCTAATAGGTATAAATACTCCCTTATAAAGAATATGGACATCATCATCCCAATAAAATTTATGTCTACCTAGATTAATACAATAAAAACCTCTCTTAGATGCACCATGCAATGGAACTTGCAATTCGATCTTGTCGGTACGACAGTCCATGAGTATACATGACAAAGAAATTATAAAAGAGTGACTACACATCCATTTAATATAAGTACCTTTACCACATTTATCAAACAAGATACATTCATGATATAGACTACTAACTACAATTACAAATCTCATGGATTCCTCTACATGAAAGAGTATTTGATCACCAGTATTACAACAATCATGCATATCCTCTTTACTAGAAACAAATACTTTTACAAGCTTACAATGAACATGACTTGAAGAATGACTCCCCATCACATAACAAAGATCACATTCTTTAGCACATGAAAACTCATTAGCCACTTGAATAAGATAAGAAGAAATATTTAACTCATTTGCAAGCCTCTTCACAGAAATTCCATGCCTCTTTCCACCAAGTTGGAATAAGTAATCATCTATGTCATACACAATTTCAAAAGGAAGCGAATTACTCTTACACATTAACTTAGATATTATAGTTAATGACTTGATGTGCATCAAAATATCATCATCTACAAAAATTATAAAGTCACCAATATAAGAAATAAGAGTGTAATTCATTACCTCCAAAAATACCTTAGGTGTTCTAGAAAGACCAAGAATGCAAATAAACCAATTATACATACCATACTTGGACTTATTTACCAATGGAACATCATCACCTTGTATTCTTTTATGCAATGGCTCCACCTTAGCAATGCTTTTAGGCAACTCCATGTCATAACCCTGTAAATAAGAATCGAAATAGTCAAAAGGTTTAATAACAAAGAATTTAATCAAGCTTTTGTCTTCCACCATCCAACAAGAATTGATATTGCCGAATTTATGTTGGAATCCAATTGGATCTTTTGCCACCATCTCTTGCGCCTCACCACTCCTTTCAAAAGGTATTTCATCACGTGGCTGCACAAAATCACAAGAACTAAAACAAGAAAGAGTTAATGGGTTAGGAAGTAAAGAAACTTTTTTCTTGCTTACACTCTCTTTGGCTTTTATCGCAAGACTAATGTTTTCCTCACCCTTAGCCTCTTTTCTCTCACTAAAGAGTTCTTTTCCTTCACTCAATCTCTCTTGTTTCTCTCTCTCTACCTTACAAACTTTGTTTCTCTTATTGCTTTCTCTCTTTTCTTTTTTCTCAAGATCATTGTTTACCTCACTTGACATCCCACTCTTTTTACTCAAGACAACCTCTCCTTTTTCCTCTCTTGGAATGTCAACATGCACTCCCTTACTCCTCTCATTCTTTTCTCTCTCGTATTTTTCCATATTCTTTTTAACAATCTTTTCATCTGCACAAATTTGTGAGGGAGTCAAAGGTCCAAGACTGAGTTTCTTCCCATTAACCTCAAAAGAGTATCTATTTTTTTCGATACTATATGAAGCACTTCTATAGATATTCCATGGCCTTCCCAACAAGATATGAAAACGATTCATGGGAATGACATCACACCAAATCACATCCTCATACCTTCCAATAGAGAATGGTAATAACACTCTTTTATCTACCTTTACTCCTTTCAACATGTAGGGATCAATATGTTCAACACAAGGCAAGTTCAATTTCTCAACCATATAAGTGCTAATTAAGTTATAGTTAAATGCTTTGTCAATTCTAAGGGTATAAATTGTAGACATCACTTTAGCTCTTGTTTGAAAAATAACTTTACCATTGTCTTCTTTCCATTCGATATATTGTAATATCGACCTTTCAAGAGTCATAGATCTACTCCTTCCACTGCAACTACCTATTTGAGATATCTTGACATAGATTAAAGGAAATATGTATCTCTCAAATTTGGCTTCTTTGTTTTTTTTTCAATTGTTCTCTCACACACTTTATCCTTTTTTTCTCTCGAAATGACCTTTGAACAAAATACTTTGTAGATTTATAGTTAAACCAACTCGTATGAAGTTCTTAGTAGTAAAATTCAGATTTTTGGGGAACTAATGAAAGAAAAACCAAATCCTAGAACTATTAGGCTCGGTTGAAACATGACGCGAACAAAAAGGAAAGGATTATATGTTTAGATTAGAAAGAGTAAGAAAATCTAGGATCCCCTCTTCTTGTTTCCTTTGTTAATTTTTGGTAACAAATTAGATACAAAAGAAATATCCCGGAGAGCACGCAATTCTATTTTTTTGTTCTAAAAACTGATTTTCGTTTTTTTTAATTTTTTTTCTTTTCTTTGCTCTTAGTATTCAAGAAATCCCAAGAACGAAATCTTGATAAAAACCGCTCTGATACCACTTGATAACAACTAGGCCGGGAATCCAAATTAGAGTAAGAATTTGAGAAGTAAATGCGGAAGCAATAACAACAAGGAATTGAACAACTAGAATTAAAGAGATGAAAAGAAAGGATATGGGAAGAATTCAAGGAAAGAATTCCAAGAACATCCAAGAACGTAAGTTCTATAGCCTTACCTAATTTAGATGACTTTTTTAGCAACCCCCTACATTATTTTAAGTGCTTTTAACTCCTATAAATAAGGAGTTCTTCTCATTCATAAGACACAACATTTATTGATTAAGTATATCATACTTTGAGAGTTCTTTTGAACCTTTGTTACTTGTGCTTTGAGATTTATCTTTCAACCTTTACTAGTTCTTAGTTCAAGGTAGTAAGATTACTTCTCTTTTATGATATCTTTGATTCCTTTGTGGTATTCTTAGAAGGCGATTAATACTAGTTATTAATTGTTGTCTCAAGTTACTCGTAAAGTGGTCAAGATCCGAATCTATTGTTTTGATTTGCTTTTTAAGTAAAGGCGTTTGATTTCTTCCATAAATCAAGATGTTGTTACTTTGATCTTGTCAAGGCTATAGAACTTACGTTCTTGGAAGTTCTTGGAATTCTTTCCTTGAATTCTTCTCATATCCTTTATTTTCATCTCTTTAATTCTAGTTGTTCAATTCCTTGTTGTTATTGCTTCCGCATTTACTTCTCAAATTCTTACTCTAATTTGGATTCCCGACCTAGTTGTTATCAATGATGGGGAGACAACTAGTCCATGCCCAAGATAACATCAAAATCTATCATACTAAGCAATAATAAATCGGCTCTAGTCTCAAAACCACTAAGAGCAACCAAATATGACTGATAAATGCGGTTCACAACAAGAGAATCCCCATAGGAGTAGAAACATAAAGAGTGGAACTCAAAGAATCCTGAGATACGCCCAAATGCGGGGCAAAATAAGAAGAAACATAAGAATAAGTGGAGCCTGGATCGGATAGAACCAATGCATCTTATGACAAACCAGGACAATACCTGTGATGACAGAATCGGAGGCAACAGCCTCAGTACGGGCAGGAAGGGCATAATATCTGGCCTGGCCTCCCCCTCTAGGGTGACCTCTACCTCCCCAACCTCCACCTCTAGCTAGCTGAGCAGGTGGGGTAGCAACTGCTGCTGTAATCATAGCTTGGGAACTTTGTGGGGCACACTATAGCTGAGAAGCCTGTGGAGGTGCACCCCTCATAAATCTGGGGCAATCCCTCACCATATGGCGAGTGTCACCACACTCAAAATAAGCTATGGGAGGACGTGGTGGCTGTGACTGGCTCGGGCCAGGTCTGCTGGACTGACCACTGAAAGCACCCCGTGTAGGAGGCGCACTAGATACTGGCGGTACATAATAAGGCTCCTGAGGTCTAGGAGGAGCTGGAATACCACTGGCTGCTGGAAGAGCTGAATGAACGGGGCGGCTCATATAATCCATACCATGACGAACTGCAGCTAGAGCACGGGCACCAGAATAATGGCCCGACTCTCGAGACCTCTTGGCCTCCTTCTCCTTTCTTTCTCGAGCATTCATACCCTCCACTCTCCTAGCAATGATCACCACCTGCTGATAAGAAATATCCATCTCCAACTCACGAGCCATGCTAGACCTGATGCTGGGAATGAGCCCCTCAATAAACCGGCGAACTCTCTCATGAACTGTAGAAACCAAGGCTGGTGCATGCCTAGTCAAGTTAGTGAAACGAACAGCATACTCCGAAGCAGTCATAGTGTCATGGCGCAAATGCTCAAACTCTGCGCGCCATGCGTTTTCGAGGCTCTGAGGGACAAACTCTCTCAAGAACATATCTGAAAACTGAGTACAAGTAAGGGATGTTGCCTCAGCTGGACTATCCAACTCAAAAGTACGCCACCACTGGTAGGCTACTCCGCGAAGCTAGAAGGCAGTGAAAAAAATCTCACTAGATCCCGATATACCCATAGTGCAAAGGATACAGTAACACACCTCCAGAAATCCCAAGGCATCATCTGATGCTAAACCACTGAATACAGGAGGCTTATACTTCTTGAACCTCTCAAGCCTCTGTTGCTTATCCTCTGAAGTCGTTGCCCTGTCCTTGGGCTGAATTGGGGCCATAGGCAGTACCAGTATAACCTCTAGGATCTGATCGACCTGGACTCGCTGCTCAAGAGTGCGGGCGACAGGAGTCTGTGCTCCTCCCCCGGCCTGGGATGTGGCTGCAGCAAGGGGAAACAGCCATGCCTGAGCTAGAGTGGTGAACATGCTCACGAATTGTGCAAGAGTCTCATGAAAAGCTGGAATAGTAGCAGCGGTAGGCGTATTAGGTGCCTGGACTCCAGCTAGAGCTGTTGGTGGCTCCTCTGTGGTAGCTCGCACGGGTGCTCTGGCTGCACCACAAGAGCGGCCTAGGCCTCTACCCCGGCCCCGACCTCTGACGGCTCTAGTAGGGGGCACGGGTGCCTGATCATCTCTAGTAGCACGTGTCCTCACCATCAGTGAGAGAATAAAATACAGAAGTTTAGAATTGTAATCCCAAAATCTCGCACGAAAAGGAAATCAAATGAAGTGAAATTTTCCTAACAGTTGCATAGCTTCTCGTAGATAAGTACAGACGTCTCCGTACCGATCCGCGAGACTCTAATAAACCGGCTTGTGATTCATGACTCCTACGAATCTAAAGCTCTAATATCAACTTGTCACGACCCAAGTTCTCCCTCTATGAATTGTCGTGACGGCACCTAGTCTCTACGACTAGGCAAGCCTAATGATTTATGAAAAAAGAAACGAAAGATAAAAACTAGCCAAAAATTGCGGAATAAACACAATTAAAACGTTTAAGATGTCGCTCGGCATATACAAATATAAACTCTCAAACTAAATCAACTCCCAAAACTCGGAATCTCATGAAATCACAAACTGTGGAATAACTACAAAGTGTCCTAACTCCAGAATATCTAAACAAAAGTAAATACATGAGAGCAAAAGTTAAAAGTAAGAATAGAGAGGGAATCCTCGATATGCGGATACGTCAGATATACCTCGAAGTCTCTGAAGATCGCCTCACCTCACCAGAAATATGGCTGAGCCGACGAACCTGGATCTGCACACGAAAATATGTGCAGGAAAGGGCATGAGTACACCACAACGGTACTTAGTAAATGCCAAGCCTAACCTCGGTCGAGTAGTGACAAGGAAGGTCAGGGCCCTACTGACTATAGATGAAAAATATGGTAAAACAGTATAGAATATGACAAGATAATTAAAATGCTAACAGTCTATAACGAATAAAATCACAGAAATAATCTAACTCATTACCCAGAGATAGCAACAGGGGATCTCACGAGATCGTCCCGTAGTCCCAAATGTAAATGTCCAGAGGATCTCCCGGGATATCGTCCCGTAGTCCGAATCATAAATATGCAGGAAAAACTCTCGGAATACCTATCTGTAGTCCCAAAGTAAATATCCAGTATAGGGGATCTACCGGGTGTTGTCCCGTAGTCCCAAATATAAATGTGCAGGGGGATCTACCGGAATGTCGATCCGTAGTCCCAAAGTAAACATGCACAGGTATCTCCCCGGATATCGTCCCGTAGTCACAAAGTAAACACACAACCATCTCAGAAAAGTATACAGTTCTATTCAAGAATTAGACAGAAATTTCTACTCTAACATGCTGCACAAAGTACAAGTAGGCAATTAAAGCATGTAGGACAGTTAAGTCGTGTGGGCATGCTTTTCTAATCTAAACAAGAGGCTTCAAGTACAAGTATTTGCTAAACTACAAAAAAAAAAGCATGGTATTAGCTTAATGAAAATGGGATTTTCAACAATTAGCACATATACGCACTCATCACCTCACGTACATGGCACTCATATAACAACAATAACAAATCCTAAGGGGAGTTCCCCCCTCCCCCCCCTCTTCCACAAGGTTAGGCAAGCCACTTACCTCAAACCGGCTCAATCAACTCGAAATCACATTCTTGCCATGAGTACCCGACTCCAAATGGCCCAAATCTATTCAAAGTAATTGCATAATGTAAATATAACTTCAAGTAACTAATTTAACTAATTAATTCAAAGCTAACACGCGAATTTAAGAAAATCATCCAAAAAGTCCCCCGGGCCCATGTCTCGGACTTGGATAAAATTTACAAGTTCAGAACCCCGAATCACTCACGAACACCTCGAACAAAAATCACCAAAATCCGACGTCAAAATCTCATTCAAACTCGAATTTTCAATTGGGGAATCCTCCTTCCATTTTCCAAACTTTTACCCCCAATTTCCTTAATTAGAAGAGGAAAACAATAATAAATCATAGTTCTAGTATCAAAATCAAGATAGAAAACGTTACCCAATGTTTCTCCTTCAAAACCCCTCGAGAAATCGCCCTCACCCGAGCTCCAAGTCATTTTTTTCCAAGTTTTGAGTTCAAACTCTCATTCTTCCCTTTTTCTGATTAGCGAATCCGCTTCTGCGACCATGGGACCGCACCTGCGGTCCCACTTCTACGGCAATGGACCGCACCTGCGACTTTTCATTAAAGTCTAAATTCCGTACCTGTGACCTCTTACCCGCAGATGTGGTGCCGCTTCTGTAGTACCTGAGCCGCATCTGTGACCAATTCAACATTTCCTCAGACCGCACCTGCAGTCCCATAACCGTTTCTGCGGTGCCGCACCTGCGGTCCCATACACGCAGGTGCGATTATGACAGGTTCAGCAAAGCTTCAGATTTCCCTAAGTCCAATTCCACTTCCGTTAAGCACCCGAAACTTACCCGAGGCCCTCGCGACCTCAACCAAATATGCCAACAAGTCACATAACACTATTCAAACTTGTACCAACCCTCGGAACACTCAAAACAACACCGGAACACCAATTCACCCTCGTATTCAAGCTTAAGTATTCTAAAACTTCCAAATTCTGCTTTTGATCAAAAACTCTATCAAACCTCTTCCGATGACCTAAAATTTTGTACATACATCTAAAATGACACCATGGACCTACCCAACTTTTCGGAATTCCATTCTGACCCCTATATCAAAATCTCACCATCGAACTGGAAACTTCAAAAATTCAACTTTCGGCATTTCAAACCTAAATAAGCTAAGGAGATCCAAAACACAATCCGAATATGCCCCTAAGCCCGAAATCACCCAACGGAGTTAACGAAACTGACGTAATTCCATTCCGAGGTCGTCTTCACATATCTCTGACTACGGTCCAAATTCTAAAGCTTAAACTCTCATTTAGGGACTAAGTATCCCAAAACACTCCGAAACTCCAAACGAATCCTCCCGGCAACTCACAATAGCAGAAAATAACACGGGCAAAGCAGTTAATAGGGGATCGGGGAGTTAATTCTTAAAATGATCGGTCGGGTCATTACAGCTGCATTGAATTGATTGTCCTTAACTGGCCTTTTTTTGCCATATTTTTTCTTGAGTCGAGGGTCTTTCGGAAATAACTTCACTATCTCCCAAGGTCGTAAGTCAGTGTACACTCTACCTTTTCAGACTCCATATTGTGGGTTTTCACTGGGTATGTTTTTGTATATCAACTTATCAAATTCTTGACCCAGTTATATTATTCTTCCTTTATTTTATACTTTTTTATTGAAAATTTGTCGTTGATATTCTTACGTAGGTATGGCCTCTCCCTGAAATTTGGCTTTAGGCCTCCAATCTTGTTGAGACGACCTTGGTCACCTGACTAGCTTGTTTATGAATGATGACACAAAACGCACCTGACTACCTACATCCATTTGCAGTTAACCCGAAGGATCTAATGCAAATGTTGGAATCATGTTAAAACTGACTAGGAAGATAATACTAGTCAAAAGTGCAACGAATTGCCTGGATTAAAAAAGAGAGCTGAAAGAAAAAACTTGTTATCAAAGAGGAGAAGGCAGTTGTTGCATCAAGGTATATGCAAGGTTTATTGATCACGTTCAACTATGCCTTATAAAAAGGATAAAACGGTCGCTGCAAATATATTCCGGTTAACAAGTCCGGAGACGAATCCCACAAGGAATTAACCTATCAATCACAGCTATTGGACTCACAGAAATTCACGTATTCAATCTTCAGAGATATTTGAGTAACAAAGTTGGTGTTTATTAACTAAATATTATATAATAAAAGTGCAGTAATTAAGAACTAGCTATAAACAGTTTGTAAGCAAGATTGGGAATGGTCTAAGGTTCTGATTTACCCTCTTGTCAGAATACTTTCAGCTATGTTGCTATAAATTTGCCTAAGTCTTCTCTATCGATCATGAGCACTCTGACTGTCGTAACTTTCTCCCGGGTAATTACAACAATATACTAGACATATTCTTCCGAATTACGCTAGCTGGCCTTAGTTACAACTCACTTAGATCGCACCCAAGGTTTCGTTATCCCTAATCCCACCTTTAAACCCTTCGTATTGATCTCTCATATACGTTAGGAGTGGTGTTGTTCAACAACTACCTAAATATGCACTCTCTCCCAAGTAATGCATACTAAATAAGCACAGCCGATTGAGGTCTCTTCTTATAGGTCAAGGAGAGTCGTCCTGAAAATTACACAATTGGCCCTGACTTTTTGGCTCCAACCAGCCCGTCCGCGGCCGTGGATTGGACTGCGGATAGACCGCGGATTTGACATAACTTCTGTCCGCGGATCTGACCGCAGATTTGATCCTTGCCCTTTCTTCTCCTTTTTGATCGTGTTATCCTCCAATTGGTCTTCCATGCCCCATATTGACTCCAAATCACTCTTTTAGCTTCCTCCTAGCTCGGAATGGCTCCTGCTAAAACTCTTAATTATAGCATTTTGTTATCTTTTACATTCAAACATTGATAAAGTGCGGCTAAATTGGAGTGTAAATATTACCTAAATTGCATGATTATCGTCTACTATCAAGCTAACCAGAACGCAAAGACCGGCTGAAATGATCAAGGCAATGGTGCGAAAGGCATTGAAATGAGAGTAATGGATCAGATCAGAAAGTTGTACCTTTGAAAGGGAAACAACCAGAGGTTAAAGGTCAGGTATGATCCTCCATCACATTATTCATCTGTTTCACTTGCTTAAAGTTCATATTAATGCAAGCGGAATCATAAAATCAAGTGATAATTAAGCTTCTGATCCCTATGTTATTGATAAATTTTAATTTTCACCTGATGTTCAGTGAAGCATATTTAACCTGTAATTAATAAAATCATCCATTTTTTCGTTCTTGTAACTAATTCTACTCTAACCAATATAAAAGAGCAAAAGTACCAAAATTACTACTCCTTCTCATAACATGAGGAATCGAATATTCTGACATAAAATTTGTTAAACTTCTATTCCGGGAGTAAATGATAACTGCATGGCCACTTTACCAAAACAATATCTTACAACCTTGTGCAGCAGAATTAAATTTTAGCTGCTGTTTGACTATTTTTAGAGCGACATACTTTTAAAAAGGGGGAAAATAATTTGTATAATATTCTTGCTTCTATAAAAGTAGTTTGCATGCCTTTTACACATCAATTGTTTTCCAAACACCAGAACTGTGAGGCATCCACTGGTTAAAAAGGAAAATAAGAGGGAGTATGTGAACCAGTTATGATTCCAATTCTATTTTGTGCTTGATGAAGACTTCTTCTACTTTTGAATTTCAGACACGGCCTACAACTTCTTCACGTAGTCGTTCTGGTCAAAATTGAAACTGCATGTTATCATATTTATAGCACGTCTGGTATTTCTCAATATTACTTTATTGCAGAAATTTGAAGTCTGTAAAATAATTATGCTTCAGTGATCCCAAGTATTATACATGCTAATTTTTATTTAATTTACTGATTGTATAGCTCCAAAATCATTTTTTTCCTTATCCACATTGAGAAGCAAGGCAAGTGACTCAAAGCTAAGATAGCTCTTTCAAAGGATAAAACTCCCACTCGGTCAAAAGATTGGAATTTTCTTTCCAATATTTAAACAGTAATTTACATAAAGAGATTGAGTTAGGTTATTCTACGATCATCTGTGAATGATGTATAGTTAGTTTATCATGGGGCTTTGGGAGGCCTCACTTCCACTAAGCTATCTCTAGCAATTTTCTCATAATATATGTAACGACCCAACCGGTCGTTTTGAGCTTTTGCATTTCGCTCGCCAGTTTTCGGGCATGACTAGCCCCGTGTGTTGTATTATGACTTATGTAAATCGTCGGTTTTGGTTTTCAGGATAATTGGAATAGATTTGGAAGAACAATTCTCAGTTTTAAGCTTTAAATTTGAAAGGTTTGACCAAGTTTTGACTTTTTAGTATTAGATCTCGGACTTGGATTTATATGATTTGGTTAGCTCCGTTAGGTGATTTTGGACTTGGGAGCGCGTCCGGAATGTATTTTGGAGGTCCGTGGTAGATTTAGGCTTGAATTAGTGAAATTGAAAGTTTGACATTTTCCGGTTGGCAGTGGAAATTTTGATATCAGGGTCGGAATAGAATTCCGAAAATTGGAGTAGGTCCGTTGTGTCATTTGTGACGTGTGTGCAAAATTTCAGGACATTCGGACGAGGTTTGATAGACTTTTTGATCGAATTCGGAATTCAGAATTTTTGAAATTCTTAGGCTTGAATCCGAGGGTGATTCGATGTTTTGATGTTGTTTTGAGCGTTTCGAAGGTTGGAACAAGTTTGAATGATGTTATGGGATGTGTTGACATGTTTGGTTGAGGTCCCGAAGGCCTCAGATGAGTTTCGGGGTGGTTTCGGACCATTTCTAGGCCATTTCTAGTTGCTGATTTTTGGCTTCAGTGGTGTACAGTGCGTTAGCATAGATCTGACCGCGTTAGCATAGATCTGACCGCGTTAGCATAGAGAAAATTTGGAAAATGGAGTTGTGCTATGCGATCGCGTAAGTCTTCCCACGATCGCATAGAGTAAAATCTCTATTGCACTGACCCGACTTTGGAAGCTTATATCTCACAATCTATAAGGAATTTTAAGATGATCCAAAAATGAAAGTTGTAGCCCTTGATGTCTAGTTTTCAGAAATTTAAACCAATTTAAATTGGAGTTTTGTACAAAAAGTTATGGTCATTATACTAGATGTTATCCGAAAGAATTGGTGAAGGCTGTTGGAAAAATTTGTTCTATGCGATCGCGGGGGAATGGTCGCGATCGCATATGGTAAAAGAGGGGCTGAAAAATTTTGTGCTTCGCTATCGTATTAGTTTGTCCGCAATAGCACAGGGTAAATGCCTGGGCACATTATAAAAGCACTATATTTCGAGGATTTCGGTCATTTTTGTATTTTTGGAGCTATGGAGCTCGGATTGAGGCGATTTTGTAGGGATTTTCAGAGGATTGATTGGGGTAAGTGTTCTTCACTCAAATTTGGTTAAATCTCATGATTATGTCTTGATTCTTATCATTTATTTGGGAATTTTGGCTGAAAATTGGGAAAAATGGAAGAAGGTTTGGAGAGTTAATTTTGGGGATTTGGATGGCGATTTGATGTCGGATTTTGGTGAATTTGATATGGATAGATTCGTGAGCAAATGGATTTTTCAGTTTTGTGATTTTTATTGGATTTCGAAACGTGGGCCCAAGGGCCGGGTTTGAGCCAATTTCGGGATTTTTGAGTTAATTTGATTATTTTCGCTTGGGCTTTGTTCCTTTAGTGTATATTGATGATAATATACTGATTTTGATTAGATTTGGAGCATTTGGAGGCCTATTCGAGAGGCAAAGGCATCGGGGCTAGAGTTTGGACCGATTTGAGGTAAATAATGATTGTAAATGTTGTCCTAAGGGTATGAAACCCCGGATTTCACATCGTTGTGCTACTTTGAGGTGACGCACGTGCTAGATGACGAGCGTATGGTTGTGCACAATTGGGGATTGTGACTTGGTCCGTCCCGTACGACTGCTAAGTCGCGTATTTGAATGAAAACTGTTTGATATCATTGTGTTTTGGAAAGTATTACCATGTTTTGGGCTGAATGCCATATTTGGGCCTAGTGCCAACTATTTTGGGCCCTTAGGGGATTTTACTACTATTCCTCACTGTTTTGACTTTATATTGTACTCAGTCATGTTGTATTCTACTGTTTTCATAACTCACCGTATTTACTCCGTTTTGATATTTTAAATGATATTTTGGGCTGAGCATCATATTTTACTATTGCCCGAGTAGCTTGAGAGATTTCTGACTGAGTGAGACCGAGGGCCTGTGTTGTGAGGATATTATGGGATCGAGCTGCGTGCCGCAGCAAGTTGTTACTGATTCATGATTATGAGGCCGAGGGCCTTATTTGTTACGTCACGAGGTGGCTTTTTATGAGGCCGAGGGCCTTATTTGTTACGCCATGAGGTGGCTTGTTTTAGCGCTTGGGCTGTAGGAGCCCCTCCGGAGTCTGCACACCCCCGTGAGCGCGGGTACCCAGTGTGTGTGATGTGATGTAGCCCGAGGGGCTGTTGTTGTTTCATATTGTTGCCCGAGGGGTTGTCCTTGATCCATGTTATGCCTGAGGGGCGGTTCTTGATTCATGTTATGCACGAGGGGCTGATTATGAGTGATTGTGAGGTAGCCCGAGGGGCTGATTCTGTTGATATTTTGCCCGAGGGGCTATTTACGTTTCTATCATTTTTACTCATTGTTTTATCATTCGTTTGAAACTATTGAAAGTTGTTTTAAAAGGTTTTACTGAAACTGAGCTTGATTTACGAAGTAAATGATTTCTGTACTGTTTTGAAAATGTACTGCATTTGCTGTAGCGTTATGACGTGGTTTACGTGTTTTCTTACTTCTCAGCTTTCATTTACTTTTATTACTTACTGAGCTGGCGTACTCACATTTCTCCCTGCACCTTGTGTGCAGATTCAGATATTTCTGAACCTGGTAGTGGGTGTTGATTGCTCAGTGGCAGAGTCATCGGAGTTAGCAAGGTAGTTGTCCGACATTTGCAGCCTGCTTTTCTCCCTCTTGTCTTCCTTAGATTGTTTTTAGTATATTTTCAGACTCTTCGTTGTATTCAGACCTTAGTAGATGCTCGTGACTTGTGACACTCCGATGTCGGGCTTGTATATTTATTTCGCACTGTTCATTTAGACTTACATTATGAGATATTTGATTAATTAAAGGTTAAAAAAATGGCTTTTATTGAATAATGGTTAATTCGGAAATTGTGTCAGCTGGCCTAGTTTCACGATAGGTGTCATCACGACCGGGTCGGTTTTGGGGTCGTGACAATATAGTGTTGTATATTATCTTGCGAGGACAGTTCCCTGTGGGGGAATGTTATATGATATTTTAGTCAGAGCATTCTTTTCTTATGTTGTTATATACCTTAATTTTGGATAAATATCAAAAGTTGAACATGTGTTCAAAATATAATTATGGGAGTAGAAGGATATATAGCTATTTGAAAATGTTGTATTACAGGTTGTAATATAAGATATATCGCGACATATGACCTTGTTATCTGGTGCCATTTTGCATTGCCTTCATTAGAGCAAATATTTACTATGTAAAGAAAAGCTAAGAGAAAAAAAAAACAGCGAGTAGATAAAGTTGATAGTACAATGAGTGCAAAATTTTAAAACTTACATATAGTACTAAACAAAGTTGAGCTATAAATAAAATTTAAGTTCCTAAAAAAGCGATATTGATCCTATATAACTAACTTGGTAAAGAACAATTCCTATCTTTAAAGAATTGATGTGTAGGCTTCAAGCCAAATAGAAATATCATAGAAATACTTGAAAATGACACAAATTCTAAAAAGAAATGTTAACTACCTTCAGACATAGAATATCATAGAAATACTTGAAAATGACACAAAATTCTAAAAAGAAATATTAACTACCTTCAGACATTAACAAAATGAAATATTATTCATGTTCTTTTTAATATTTACAAATGGTACAACTTTATATGTTTGCCCTACTATACTCCACATTACGTTACATGTTTTGGTACCTAGGATATGCTAAGTGAGCCATGTCTACCAAAAGCAATTGGTGCATGAAAAATGGTGGATGATGTAATATTACCAAGTCTTGATTTTGCTTTCTTTCCAACTTCGACAAGTGATCGGCGCAAATGTTTACCTTGTCTCAAAGTATAAATTAGACAAATTTAAAGTTCGGACATGACACCTACATTCTTCTATCACATCATGACCACGATGACTTTCGACATCATTTCTCACACTTAGAAACATTTAGGCATCATTTGAATCAGTTTCAATGATAACCTTTTTTAAGTTATAATTTTTAGCTAGGGTTAGACCACCATGTATAGGCCATAATTTCGGTGTAAGGGTCGATGTTGCTTTCATATTAAGCATGCCGTAGAATCCGCCTAACCACCTTCCTTTGTCATCTCGTGCAACATCTCCAAATCCTGTTAATCCTGAATTGGGTATGAAACTGTCATCTGTATTGATCTTGATAAATCCTGAAGCAAAGACGACTCAATGAAACCAGAGGCTTAAAACCAAAACTTAGGAAGATATGAGGAAATAGCATTAGTAATATGACAACGGTTGGACAAATAGACATGATTAATTTAGATAACCAGAAAATATTGTACGGTTCTTAACAATTTTTCTTTCAAGGTTTTAAGTTTTCTTTTGAATATTCCACAATATAGCATTGTCTAATATTTTAAAATTTGAGTTAAATTATACAAATATTCACATCAAGTAATAAAATATTTCATAACTAGAACCAATGTAGTGTATTGAAACAAAATGTTGATGTTTTGTTAACTTCCAAAATATCTTACTAATGGAAGAAGTTTTAGGGGACTTTTGACTCTTAGGGGCCTAAAGCAAAAGCTTTAGTGGCATTATCCTAGAGCCACCCATGCCCTGAAGGTGGGAAAGCCCAACTAATATAGATGGGTGCATTGCGCTGTTTGATTGTTGACGGAACATGGCAACCCCGAGCTGTGTGTTCAATATCGGAAAAATGAATAGCTTGCCAATTAGTACAAGGCACATATAGTCACTACAAGAAAAAGAGCTTTTAGTGGCGACAAAATTTGCCACAGAAAGTTTAATTGTCGCCACATAATACCTTTCGTGGCGACCAAGTGGTTGTTGACTATATTAAGTGGCAGATACTTATTGGTAGCGACTTATAATGGTTGCCACAAAAGGTTCACCTTTCGTGGCGACATTTGTCGTCACAAAACTTATTTTGGATTGCCACTAGAATTCACTTTAGAGAATCTGTCGCCACTAAATGGGTGCAACCAAAGCCTGACTTTGGTGGCTACTTTTGTTGCTACTAAAAATTACATTTTAGTGACAACTTGGTATTGCCACCAAATCTCCATTTTTTGTGGCATTAAAATGTCGCTACTAATTATATTATCTTTTAGTGGCAGTACGTTGTAATCACAAAAGCTCTTAGTTTTCGTCACAACACAAGTTTTCCATAAAAGAAAATATAAAACTACAAATATTTGTACAACCCGATAACAATTCTCAAAATAGAATTGTAGTCTTTTAATGTTAAAAAGTCTACACAATCAAAAGTAGTCAATGTGTATACATTGTCATTTCACGACACTAACAAAAAAGGAATAGTCTTCAAGACGTACTCCAATGTCTTCTACGATAAACAAAATGACCATAAAAATATCTTCAAACTAGACCTTGAGCAGCTTCACTTCCTCATTCTTGAAGTATCTTGTCCTTACTATTAAAAAATAAAGATAAACATCATTAATATACGCATATGTACAAAAAAGACTGTAAGTTTGAAGAGAAAATTAGCCGAAATGAGCGAGAAGAAGTAAAGCAAAGAAAGGTATTTCTGGAAAACTTTTAAAACCCCACAAACAATAACCTTTTAAAGTTTCACAAGCAATAACTTTTTAAAGTATGGAAACATCAACCTTGCGGTCACAATATATATATATATAGAGAGAAAGAGAGTAAGGATGCTTAGTCTAAATTATTATAAAAATTTTCAATCAGTGTGTAATGCAATTGATACTTTGTGAAATTCAGTTATCAAAACCAAAACTAATAATAATAAATCTGAATATAGTGCACGAATTGAATTGAATGCACATAGTCGAATTACATAATCTTTGTCCAAATAGTTGGAAAGTAATACGACAACATAATATTTGACTAAGAACCTACTGAAACCATCTATAATGCACAATCAATCACCAGTCAATAAAATAACATAATTGAATTCTATACAGTCAACCACCTAACAATGATTTATTCATTCCCTTGATATGGTGAGTAAACACACACTTCCAATGATCACCAAAAAACTACTTCTGCATTGAGCAGAGAGGGACATGTACTAGAGACCAAAATGACCAAAGATAAATTTGAGAATTTCTTAGTAATTAGTTGGTCCCCATAGCGTCTAGATTGATTTTGTCAGCAGATTTAGCACTCAACAAAACAAAGAGGGTTGTTTTCTTGAATGTGAAAGGAGAGGGTGGGGACAGTGGAGTCCCCAGGTATTTGCTTTTGAATTTAGACATTGTACTAAGTTTAGTTTCAAAAAAAATGGATACATGTAAAATGAAAAATCAGTATATACTGTCACTTTTTAGGTAAAGGTATGTTTCTTTCTCTAGAGTAGCTTTATAGTAGTATTATTGTCCATGTCTTAGTAAATGTAAGAAAATGATAAGAACAATTGTTATGTTCAATCTCCACTGATATGGAAAATTATCAAGTTAAATTAGTAGAAAAGGAGAACCATGTCATGTACTCCCAAATCTAAAAGAGCAGAGTCTAAACATTCTAACTAGTGCTATAAAAGGACGGTGAAAATGATCATGAAGAGCCTTCACCAATATGAAAGAGCATCAGGGCAAGAAATTAACAATGACAAGAGTGTGTTCTCGACAGTGAGGCACACATCAGAAACAAAGAGAAGAATGCTTCAAAGAGTGACTGGCTTTAAGCATCAACATTTTCCTTTCAAATATCTTGGATCCCCCATCTATGCAGGTAGAAAGAGTGTCATGCTTTACGTACTGTTTTTGGTTACTAAAGTGTGATGTATAAACAAAGTGAATGAAGACTATATATAATAGTAGTAAGGTTCTATATATGCTAAGTACGTCCGTCCGTCTGTTCCAAATCCTAAATGAATTGGGATTGTACCATTTAGGAAAGCAAAAAAATGATAAGTTCAGTTGCTGCCAACTACCAATTCTAGAAGCCCACCATTGTTGAAGCCACCAACCCATTCTAGAAGCCACCATTGTTGAAGCCTCCATTGTTGAATGAAGAATTCAACCACCAACCACCTTCTTTAAGGCTATAAATAGAGCCTTATGTTTTACACAGAAACATCAATCCAGAGAGATTGAAATACAATCCAGGAAGAGATTGTGAGAACAAAAAGAGAGTTTGGTGAGGTTTTTTGTAGAGAGAAATTCTTGGTGTAAATTCTCTATAATTCTATTCTTGTGAAATAGAGTTATTTTTCCTCCCAAATAATCTTCATATTGATCCGAGAATCACAACAAGTGGTATCAGAGCCTTCGATTCTGTGTTCATCGAGAAATATCGGAACACAGAAAATTTCAACCCGGATTTACGTTTTTCGAAAACGTGATCTTCGGTGTGTTTTGATCATTTCATTAGATTCCTTGCGTCGATACGAATTCAACGCAATTTTCCGGAGGCCAAACAAAGCTAAAACGAAAAAGTTATGGCAATTTTTTTTCTTCTGCCCAAGGAAGATGATGATGAATAGTAACTGCCCAGTCAGCGCCCCATCATCATCCAGTCAGCACCACGTCAGCATCTAGTCAGAGCCACGTCAGCATCTAGTCAGCGCCACGTTAGCATCCAGTCAGCGCCCAGTCATCATAAAATATTTAGAAATTTATGAAATAACCCCTGAAGTTACTGAAATTATAAATATGCCCCACAAGTTCAGTATATTTTCGATTTAACCCCAAAAGTTTGGTGTAAATTTTGAAAATTTTCTGGAGGCCCTATTTTGACCCAAGAAGAGTCAATCCTACCATTTTTCACCATTCTGAACGTGTTGGTGAGTTCCGTTTGGTGAGATTCTGCTCCAAAATTTTGACTAAGCCATTTTAAAGACATAATGGAAGAGTCATCATCATCTGGAGCTATGATAAAGCTTACTGCCACAAATTACACATTGTGGAGACCTCGGATGGAAGATCTCCTCAGTTGTAAAGATTTGTTTGATCCCATAGAAGCAAAGGGTAGGAACCCCGATTCCACCAAAGAAGCAGAGTGGAAGAAATTAAACAGAAAAACTATCGGTCAAATTCGACAATGGATTGACGATAGCGTTTTTCATCATGTTGCACAAGAGACAGATGCGTATGCCCTCTGGGTGAAGTTAGAAGGGATGTATCAAGCCAAGACCGCTAGGAACAAAGCCTTGTTGATGAGGCGTTTGGTAAATTTGAAGTTAAAGCACGGAACTTCAGTTGCCGAGCATACCAGTGAGTTTCAGAGCTTGATAAATCAATTATCATCTGTTGACATGCCGCTCGGGGATGAGATGCAAGCCCTACTACTTCTTAGTTCTCTTCCTGATAGCTGGGAGACGCTGGTAGTCTCTCTCAGTAATTCAGCTCCTAGTGGAAATCTGACCATGTCTATGGTTAAAGATGCCTTATTTAATGAAGAAGCCAGAAGAAAGGACATCGATCATGGTGAGTCGCATGCCCTTATTACAGAAAGAGGGAGACAACAAGAAAGAAGTCAAGATAAGAGGAGAGGCAGAAGCAAGAGTAGGGGAAAATCCACGGATGGTAGGAAGTCATCATATGCGTGCTACCACTGTGGAATAAAGGGCCATTTAAAGAAGAACTGCAGAAAATTGCATAAGGAGAAGGAGCAGTTGAAGCAAATGGATGGAGATGCATTAGTCACTACCCACGGAGAGGTAGCCATTTGTTCCATCCAAGAAGAGACATGCCTTCACGTCTCAAGTCAAGAAGAAAACGAATGGGTGGTAGATACTACAGCATCATACCACGCCACATCCCGAAAAGATTTCTTCACAACATACAAAGCAGGAGACTTTGGAGTAGTGAAGATGGGGAACACTTCTTCCTGTGAGATAGTTGGAATTGGTGATATCAAAATACAAACAAACATCGGGAGTACAATGATATTGAAGGATGTCCGTCATATGCCAGATCTTCGTCTAAACCTAATATCAGGTATAGCTCTTGACAAACAAGGCTATGAAAGTTATTTCGGAAAAGGCACATGGAAATTGCTGAAAGGGGTTATGATTCTCGCTCGAGGACATATTTGTTGCAACTTATATAAAACTCATGTGAAGGTATGTTCAGACAGCCTCAATGTTATGGAAAAAGAGGCGTCTCAAAACCTGTGGGACCAGAGACTCGGTCACATGAGTGAAAAGGGGATATCAATTCTAACGAAAAAGCAGCTTATCAGAATGGACAAGAATGCTGCTTTAGACCCTTGTAATCATTGCTTATTCGGAAAGAAACATAGAGTCTCTTTTACATTTTCTTCAACCAGAAAATCAGAGTTACTCAATCTGGTACACTCTGATATTTGTGGTCCCATGGAGGAGAAGTCACTTGGCGGCAATAGGTATTTTCTGACTTTCATTGATGATGCTTCTCGAAAGGTGTGGGTGTACTTCTTAAAGACAAAGGACCAGGCTTTTGATTATTTCAAGATATTTCATGCCATGGTAGAGCGTGAAACGGGAAAGAAATTAAAATGCCTTCGCTCAGATAATGGAGGCGAGTATACTTCCAAGGAGTTCGATTCCTATTGCAAGAGACAAGGGATTCGACATGAAAAGACGGTCCCACGCACCCCACAACACAATGGAGTAGCCGAGAGAATGAACCGGACAATTATGGAAAGAGTCAGAAGTATGATCAGTATGGCAAAGCTGCCTAAGCCATTCTGGGGAGAAGCTGTTCGCGCCGCCTGCTACCTAATCAACCGGTCACCATCAGCCCCGTTGAATTTTGAGGTTCCAGAGAAAATATGGTCTGGTAAGAATCCCTCATATTCTCACTTAAGGTTATTCAGTTGTTTAGCACATGCACATGTATCCAAGGAGCTCAGGAAGAAGCTTGATGGTAGAACTATACCATGTATCTTCATAGGCTATGGAGATAAAGAATTTGGGTATAGATTATGGGATCCAATACAGAAGACGGTGATCAGACGTAGGGATGTTGTATTTCACGAAAACCAGACAATTGAAGATATTGAAAAGCCCACAATGTCTTATGAAAGAGGTTCCAGTGCCCAAAAAGTTGGTCCAGATCCACTACCATTGCAGTTTGACACAAATAGCATGGGGGAGCATGAAGCAGTACCAGAAGCAGAACAGGAAGATGTTTGGCAGAGGGAGGCACAAACCCCTCAGGAAACTACAGAACCATCATAGGGGAACGATGATGGTACACCTCTTGAAGCTAATAATCAACAACCTCGTCGATCTGAACGAGGTCAGATTCCATCAACTCGATACCCATAAACCGAGTATATTCTACTTTCTGAAGATGGAGAACCAGAGAGTTTCCATGAAGCTATATCTCATACGGATAAAGAAAAATGGCTGCAAGCAATAACCGAAGAGATGAACTTTTTACAGAAAAACAACACTTATGAGATTGTGAAACTTCCACAAGGAAAGAAGGTACTGAAGAGTAAATGGGTATTCAAGCTCAAGAAAGATGGCAGCGGAAAGGTGGTGAAGCACAAAGCCCGGTTAGTAGTCAAAGGATTCCTACAGAAAAAGGGAATTGACTTTGATGAAATATTTTCACCAGTTGTAAAATTGACTTCAATCCGCATCATCCTTGGATTGGTAGCCAGTTTGAATTTGGAGCTTGAACAAATGGATGTCAAGACAGCATTTCTTCATGGTGATCTAAATGAAGAAATCTATATGGAGCAGCCGGAAGGTTTTGAGGTTTCAGGAAAAGAAAACCTCGTCTATAAGCTTACGAAAAGTTTATATGGCCTAAAGCAAGCACCGAGGCAGTGGTACAAAAAGTTTGACTCATTTATGGTAAGTCAAGGATATAAAAGGACTGTTGCAGATCAGTGTGTTTACATTCAGAGATTTTCGGATGGCAATTTTGTTGTACTTCTACTTTATGTAGACGACATGTTGATCGTCGGACAAGATGCAACAAAAATTAGACAGTTGAAGAAAGAACTCTCTAAGTCCTTTGAAATGAAAGACTTAGGTCCAGCTCAACATATTTTGGGATTGCAGATAACTCGAGATAGGAGAAACAAGAAGTTATGGCTATCTCAAGAAAATTACATTGAACGGGTGATCAAACGGTTCAATATGAGTAATGCCAAACCGGTAGGTGTCCCTTTGGCAAATCACTTCAAGTTGAGCAAGAGTTTGTGCCCCTCATCCAAGAAAGAGATTGAGGAGATGTCTACAATTCCATATTCTTCAGCAGTTGGAAGCCTGATGTATGCCATGGTTTGCACGAGGCCAGATATCGCACATGCGGTAGGTGTGGTAAGTCGTTTTCTTTCTAACCCTGGAAAGAAACATTGGGAGGCAGTTAAGTGGATTTTCAGGTATCTTAAAGGTACTTCAAAATCAAGTCTGTGCTTTGGGGGAGCTGATCCAGTCTTGGAAGGCTATACAGATTCAGATATGGCCGGAGATCCTGATGGAAGAAAATCAACCTCAGGATATGTTTATACTTTTGCAGGGGGAGCTGTGTCATGGCAGTCAAGATTGCAGAAGTGTGTTGCACTATCCACAACTGAAGCAGAGTATATTGCTGTAGCGGAAGCTGGAAAAGAAATGTTGTGGCTAAAGCGGTTTCTCCAAGAACTAGGGATAAATCAAACAGAGTATAAGATACATTGTGATAGTCAAAGTGCAATTGATTTAAGCAAAAACTCAATGTATCATTCTCGGACAAAGCACATCGACATTCGCTATCACTGGATACGCGAGGTGATGAATCAACAACTGTTGAAACTAGTGAAGATCCATACGAAGGAGAATCCAGCAGACATGTTAACAAAGGTGGTCACTCAAGAAAAGTTAGAGCTGTGCAGAGACATAGTTGGAATAACTTTCAAATAGTAGCTGCGTTGGAATGCAGCTGAAGGGGGAGAATTGATAAGTTCAGCTGCTGCCAACTACCAATTCTAGAAGTCCACCATTGTTGAAGCCACCAACCCATTCTAGAAGCCACCTTATGTTTTACACAGAAACATCAATCCAAAGAGATTGAAATACAATCCAGGAAGAGATTGTGAGAACAAAAAGAGAGTTTGGTGAGGTTTTTTGTAGAGAGAAATTCTTGGTGTAAATTCTCTGTAATTCTATTCTTGTGAAATAGAGTTGTTTTTCCTCCCAAATAATCTTCATATTGATCTGAGAATCACAACAAAAAATACAAACCATTTGGGATTAGGATTCTAACATTTAGTAAATAGAAAATAGAAGAAAAATAGGAAACCAAATTCCATAATGTTTAGGGTTTAGATTTAAGAAACATGCTAAAATGCTAGCTTTTCTGCGCTCCCAAGTGCCGTAGAGATTTTTTTTCTTTCTTTTCTATTACCTAATTATATTTTGGTTAGGGGATTCATTTTTACCGCTTTAGTTAAAACAAATACCTATAGTCCTAAAATAGTGTTATTAGAGCAGGTTTTCTTAGGGCGGGTTAAATTGATAATATGAACTTTTGAACTTCAATATATCCTCCTGCACTATGTAGTCTTTTTAATTTTACGCTCACATTATTTTTCTACATGTATAAAAATGAACTAATCCCTCTATTCCAATTTATGTGAACCTATTTCTTTTTTGGTCCGTTCCAAAAAGAATGAACCCTTTCTAAATTTGGTAACAATTTAGCTTAAAGTTACAACTCTACCTTTAATGAGAAGCGTTTATAACCACACAAATACTCTGGGCCCCATTTGGACTTGTTTAGGACCACAAATTCCAAAATTCTTTATTTTTTTTCTTAAACTCCGTGTTCAGTCAAACAGATTCACATAAATTGGAACGGAGAGAGTATTACTTTGGAAAAGCTTTCAATTTTTGTTTAAATATAAACAAAAAAAACCATATACATTAATATTTTTGGAAAAGTATACTTTGGGTAAGGGAAATTAGACCAAGACGTCTTCTGAAAATCAAACACAAATTTCTAAGACAGTATAAACTTCTCATGTTCTGCTTGATCTAAGTCTTTTTCCTATAACAACAATACAAAAATAGCAAGGGGAAGGAATATAAAAACAGGGAATATAAGTGCAATCACCTTTCAATATCGATGAAATAATTTACCAATTATGTGGGCCAATTCGTAAAGAAATTGCCAAATTCATCGTTTTCTTTCTCTCTCTTTTTTTTAATTGAAGAAAATGGTTATCAAAGATAGAAAAATAGTTTTAAGAGTTATGACTGAAGACCTTACATTAAAATGTGGTTTTGTGATCCAGATTGCCCCATTGGCAGCACCAAAATAAATAGTTTTAAGAGTTATGGCTGAAGATCTTACATTAAAATGTGGTTTTATGATCCAGATTGTCCCATTTGCAGTACCAAAAAAATAGTTTTAAGATTTATGACCGAAGACCTTACATTAAAATGTGGTTTTGTGGTCCAGATTGTCCCATTGGCAGCACCAAAATAACCACTTGTCATTTATTTGGGAAATAAATTATCCAAAGATTAGTTATCTCGGGATTAGTTATCTCATCATCCTATGGGGTAAAAAGAATATTACAACTCCGTAATTAATCTTTTTATCTCGAAAATACGAGTAACAATTAAATTTGATTTGTGGTTTTAAAGATATGTGAAATTCAATACCAATTAATATAATCAAGAAATATGAAGTAGAAATGAAGAGACAAGTGAATCAAACCAATGTTGCTCGGCAGTAGTAACCTCGAGCTTAGTGGCCTTGAGGTTGGTCTAGAACAATAAGAACAATTAAGCAAGAAAAGTAAAGTAAGAGCAGTAGAGCTAAGGACAATTCTGATGAACAGTATGCGAAAAAAGAGAGTATATTCTTTTCTCAATGATTAGATGATGTTACAAATGATTGGGGTTCCCTTTATATAATAGGAGAAACCTAAATAAGGTATATTTCTATTTACAGTACGGAATATTCTTGATACAGCTGTCTAACCGCCTAGTACGGGATCGTACAATCCTATTTCGGGATTTGCGCCATGATCTTGGGGACGTGGCAAGAATCTAGCTCATTCTGTTACAAATCTACAACGGTACTATTTCAGGGTTGAGGATACCCGGCTTCAATATTCCTCGTACTCCTATCTCCGGGCAACGCATCATGTCTTCGAGCTCGAATCTAGTCCATCAGGCTCGAACTTGATCTCTCCCTCGAGCCTATAAATCAGATAGCGCCGATTTCTACCGTATACAGATAGTCGCCACGTTTCTTAGAGTGTAACGACAAGAAACGAATTGAATTATTGATTTTTACCCCGATTTGCCACGACATCATCATAGTGATGCAAGCGACTGAAACGAAAGGAAGATGGATTTTCCCGAGGAAAACTTTGAGAACCTTTAGCGAGTCCGGAGGGGAGGGGGGAGATTCTGAGGGCAAAGACATTTCTGCCAACAAGGACCGTGCCGCTTAGGTTTCGTGCTCTTAGTAATTTTTTGCTTTTGACGGCCCTTGCGAGGAACTCTCGATCGTGACCTATAACTTCTTGTAAAGAGGTTTATACAAAGCCTGCTTTTCCTTCCATGGCTTCCGAATATGTTACCCTTTTGAGCGGGTCAAAGTGCCTTAGCATAAAACTCCTTTTGAATGTCCAAAGTTTGAGATGGTAATGGCCGACAATAAGTTCTGCCCTCGAACATCTCTGATCAATGGTCCCCGAGTGACCTTTCGAACTTGAACTTAAGTAGCTCTTAGGCTCAACAGTCGATGAGGTAAGGTAGCCCTTGGGCTTGATAGTTGAGCGAGTACACGCTCGAACTTGAAATGAAAATAGCCCTTAGGCCTTATGGCCAGGTGAGGATTTGCTCAAACTCGAAGTAAAGTTAGCCCATAGGCTTTATGGATAGGCCCTGAGTGAGGGTTTACTCGAACTCGGGTTAAGATATCCCTTGAGATTTTATGATCGAGTGAGGACTTTCTCGAACTCGAAAAAGAGTTAGCCCTTAGGCTTCATAGATAGTCCTCGAGTGGGAATTTTCTCAAACTCGGGTAGCCCTTGGGCTTAGTAGTCTAGTGAGTACTTGCTCAAACTCTAGATAGCTCTTAGGCTTTATAGTCGAGTGAGGATTTTCTCGTACTCAAAGTAAAGTTAGCCCTTAGTCTTTTTTTACATTGGCCCTTAGGCTCTTTTATATTGGCCCTTAGGCTCTTTAAGTCGTGCCAATTTGGCCTCTAAGACGGCTATAATTTTTCCCTCTTTTTGGCTAAAAAACTTAGTGAAATTTTTTTTATGCCTTAGCATGTGTTTTTTGTACCCGTTGGATTTTTAGAAGGTTCAATCAACCAGAACCTGCTCGTGTTAATGCCTCTTGAGGTTTTTTCGAAGGCTGATGTTATCGAAGCCTTTAAATTATTCGAGGGCTAATTTTATCGAAGCCCTATTTGCTTTTGTCGTGGGTAGCCGAGTTTAACCGGTTTTTCGAAGTATTTGAAGGCCTTTAATTTATGGCGGAAGTCGGACGTCTCCGAGCCGCATTATTTCGACCGTAGCCTTTTACTTGACCGTAGTCTTTAACATGGTCATAGCCTTCGGGTATGTCTCTTGGACTCGTTTCCCGATAGCCTCTCGAACTTATTCGAAAGGTTAGTCCCCGAGTATGATGGCCTTGGCCTGTATATCGGGGGTGCCTCTTTGAGGTCTTATGATTTCGAACTTGGATAGCTCGAGTAGGTAGTCCCCGAGTGTTTGAGGTATGTTCGCACTTGGGTTAAGATAGCCCGTGGGCTTTTATGATCGAGTGAGAATTTTCTCGAACTCGAAATAGAGTTAGCCCTTAAGCTTCGTAGATAGTCCCTGAATGAGAGTTGCTCGAACTCGGGTTAAGATAGCCCTTGGGCTTTTTGCATTTATTACAGATTTCAGACTCCCCCGATCCGCGTTAACTTGGTCGTAGTCTTTTTAGTTCGGAACTTGCCCTTTGGGCTTATATTCCATTTCACTTCGAGCTTGACCGAAGAGTCAGTCCCCAAGTGGGGTGTCTGTGGACCGTAAAATCGAGGATCGCCTTTAAGGTATTATGGTCTTGAAATGTTGGCAGTTTAAACTTCCGTTGTGATCGGCCCTTAAGCCTGTTTACACAGTAAATCAAGAGTATGAAGTAGAAAATTTTTCTAGAAGCATGAGGTATCGGCAAGGAAAAATACTTCTCTCAATGGACGATTATAAATGCACACATGTTTGACGTTAGGGCTCGAGTAACCTATATGGGCACGGCTCATCTGACCATTTGACCCTTACAACATTTTCCTATCGAGGCCCCGTTGTCATGGAGTAATTTCCTTGCAACAAAGTGGACATTCGAGGGTAATGCCTCCCATATCTCGAGGCTTATCTCAGGGAACCTCGGATACCTTTGATCTGCCCTAAGCCAGCACGAACAATGGTTGCCTCATTAAAACCCTTGTCGGAAAACCCCGTTTGGGACAAAAACTAGTCCAAAGAAAAAAGAGTGCAACGCGTGCCTTAATATTCAAAGCTTCATGTCGATCCTTGTCGATATCCTGCAAGTGTTAGTCGAAAAAATAGAGAGAATCGGAATGGGGTCGTACCTTTATTCGGATTTTTAATATGATCAGGCCCTCGTGAATTTTGACTTCAACCATTTCTCCTCTCACTTTGTGCAAAGCCCAGACCCGCTGCCTCTATGGTCTCCGTTGTACTGTTGATATCGATCTCTATTTGACATCAACTCTCGATCGACGTCCCCTTTGATCCCACCCATATGCCTGCTAGGATAAACGGACCCCGAAGGAGTCCCTAGTTGATCATCTTCGATTCTAATCTTCGACTGGTACCGATTATGTAGGTCGGCCCAAGTGACAGCCGGGTACTCGAGCAAACTTTGCTTCAACTGACGTGAAGTTATAGAACTCCGAGTGTTGAGACCTTGAGCGAAAGCTTGAACGGCCCAGTCATCGGTGACCGGAGGCAAATCCATTCTCTCTGCTTGGAACCGAGATACGAATTCCCTAAGCATCTCATTTTCTTTCTGCCTTGCCTTGAAAAGGTCCGACTTCCTCGTTGTAATTTTGATGGCTCCGGTGTGTGCTTTTACAAAAGAATCTGCAAGCATAGCAAACGAATCAATAGAATTAGGGGGTAGGTTATGATACCATATCATGGCACCCTTGGATAGAGTCTCCCCGAACTTCTTCAACAGTACGGATTCATTTTCATTATCTTCCAAGTCGTTTCCTTTGATGGCGCACGTATACGAGGTCATGTGTTCATTTGGATCAGTCGTCTCGTTATACTTGGGAATCTCGGGCATATGAAACTTCTTGGGAATTGGCTTCGGAGTCATACTAGAGGGGAAGGGTCTTTATATGAACTTTTTAGAGTCTAGTCTTTCTAAGATCGGGGGTGCCCCCGGTATTTGATCAATACGTGAGTTATAAGTCTTCACTTTTTTGTGATTATCCTCGATCTTCTTCTCCCCGGAATCGATTCTCTTGGTGAGTCCCTCGATCATCCTCAAAATCGCGGGGTCAGTCCCCGAGCAATTTTCATTGGGCATTTCTAGCGCTGGTTCAGTACGCAGAGTGTTTACCGATTCGGTTGTATTTGGAGTTTTATTCTGACTCTGAAGTTGAGCGATGGCGATTTGCTGAGCTTGAAGCATCTCGAATATCACTTGGAGGCTGACTCCTCCGCCTCCCATTTGTTGTGTTCTTTGACCACTAGATCGGGCTTCCCTGCGTAAATTCTCTTCGGAGTCTATGCCTAAATCCGCGTTTAGAGCAATGTGTGAACTAACATCAACTGGTTCCATATTTGGCACTTCCCCTAGGTTTATCGGTGGTACACCGACCCCTGCATTGTTGTTTTCTCCAAGACCTTCGTTGTCATGAATATGTGTGTTTTGTGAACTATACATGTTTCAGCCTGAGAATCAAAAAATCTTGACAAGATAAAGTATAAAAACAACATGTATAACGAGAATCAGTAAAGTAATAATCACTATTATTTTAGCCCCACGGTAGGCGCCAAACTGTTTACCTCGAAAATACGAGTAACAATTAAATTTGATTTGTGGTTTTAAAGATATGTGATTTAATTCAATGTCAATTAATAATCAAGAAATATGAAGTAGAAATGAAAGAGACAAGTGAATCAAACCAATATTGCTCGGTAGTAGTGACCTCGAGGTGGGTCTAGAACAATAAGAACAATTAAGCAAGAAAAGTAAAGTAAGAGCAGTAGAGCTAAGGACAATTCTGATGAAAAAGGAGAGAGTATGTTTTTTCTCAATGATTAGATGATGATACAAATGATTGGGGTCCCCTTTATATAATAGAAGAAATCTAAATGAGGTATATTTCTATTTACAGTAAGGAATATTCTTGATACAGCTGTCTAACTGTCTAGTACGAAATCGTATAATCCTATTCCGGGATTCGCGCCATGATCTTGGGGACGTGGCAGGAATCTAGCTCATTCTGTTACAAATCCGCAACGGTACTATTTCGGGGTCGAGGATACTCGGCTTCGATATTCCTCGTACTCTTATCTCCGGGCATCGCATCCTGTCTTCGAACTCGAGTCTGGTCCACCAAGCTCGAACTTGACCTCGCCCTCGAGTCTATAAATCGGGTAGCCCCGATTTTTACCGTATACATAATTATACTTTGGTTTTATTCCAACTATGGAATATACTCATATCAAACTTAATCGCAGGGTGATTTCAACATTTACATTATAACAGGGATAATTATATGGTTTCGACACAAAACTAACATATATGAATTATGACCTCTTAAAAATAAACTAGATAGAATCTGAAATCGTAATTATAGATTCTCCTAATTAATTTTGGATGAATGGATGATCATCAAGATGCATGATCCATTCGTGCGCATTAACATATTACTGTATTTTTTTCTTAGAGAAAGGAATTTTAATTCTTCAAAATTTCTGAAATAAAAGGCTTTTGGGTAGAAGTTGATGTTGATCCAGAAGCGGATATTCATTTGGGACAACATGAGCCACTTGATTGGGTGGTATAAATGAAATCGAACTCAATTTCAAAAGTTAGGTTCGTTTGAATTTAATTTCGAAGCTGGTTATAAATGAATTAATATGTAGCGTACAATACATTTACAATTTATTTTGAACAAGAATTAGTTCAAGTTTGCTTTTGGAAAACAATTGGAAGGACATTTAACCCCTTAAAATTTGAATAAAGGCACATATTCTTTTACCATGATCAAAGATCAAAAGGATTAATAACAGTAAATACAATCAGAAAAATATTGATTTGGATACAGTCGTTGTACGTGTTCTAGTATAATATATGTAGGAGAGCTTAGTGGCAAGTTAGAAATTCCTTTAAAGGTAATTAAGATACAACATATTTATATACTAGTAATAATAAGTCAAGTTTAACCTGTATATGCATTATTTTTCAGCAAAGAGTATTCAATTAGTCATCCTTTGATAGCCTTAATTCCGCCGAGAGACCTAATTGACTCACATTTTTTTTGCTGTTTTTTTCTTCTTCAAGCTAATATGTAAAGCTTCATATTTATTAAGATGACCGAGAATTATTTTATCTATTTCTAAATTTAACCTTAAAATATTTCCATTACACTTTCATACTTCTATAGTTTAAGTCAATCCACGAGACTATCGACTTTTTTGGTGCACACAATGTTTATTTTATTAAATCAAATAATTTAATTTAAAATTTAATATATCTATATCTATCTATCTATATTATTATAAAAATACGAATAATAAATGCTAAATATTGAACGACTAAAATATCCCTGAAACATTGATTGACTTTTATGCCCTTAAATATTTATATAATTTAAGGATCTAATAGTAATTTACCTAATAATGAAATTCTTTTTCGATTTAAACTACACATATTGCCGACCCTACAATGTCGATCCTACTTGAATAAGAAAAGCACGTTCATATTTTCTATCAAAAAGAATTGATGTTCCTAATTACAATTCTCTATAACAAACAAGACACGTACTAAGATAAATTTTAGTACTTTGCTCTAAAGACATTTATAATATTTTAAACAAATTGAAAAATTCTTACTATCCTTTAAAATTATAATTTTTATTAGTCCATATAAATCTAAAACTAAATTATATGATATATTATGTGTTCCTAAATATGAGGAGTTATTACATAATAAATCGAGTTAATTTTTATAATATTAAATAATAAAAATATTATTAAATGATAATCTTTTAAAATATAAATTTACTTTTAAATGGTAAAAAAAAATATAGAGGCAAGTTTATATGAATATTTTTCGTTTACATGATAATAAGGTGGTTCTAATAATACAAATGAGATTGTTCTTTTAAATTTATTTATTTTTTACTTCAGTATGAGCAACTGATTCCTTTTCAAATTTCTCAAAGAAAATCGATGGATATATGTTAGATTAAGTTTCCTAGAATAAGTTCGTCCAAGTCTTCTATATATCGAAGTTTAACAAAAAAAAATTTTAATTGGTTTATTTTTATTAGATGTCCATGTGCCATGAATTGTCTCCAATTCAATGTTACACCAATTTACATTCAAATAAAAAGCAAAATACTTTAGAATTTTATTATTAATATATTACGCGTGATGATTGGTTAATAACAGTTTAAAGTAAGTGAAGCACAATGATTGGATCAGCTATGTTACAAAAGCTAAAATATATTACGATGTTCATATAGAATGTGAAAATCAACTGGAACTTTCTAAACAAATAGAAAGTTTGTATAATATAAGGTATTAATTTTATCCTTGTATATTGTTCTGAAGATATTAAGTTTATGAATTTAAGTTTTGTTTTTTAAAATATCTATCTTTTATTGAACTTTTAGCTCGCTATATGCATCGAAAATATAAGAGAATAACTTAATAATAATCAAAAGGGTAAAGTGACACGGCCACCTTTCTAAGATCATTGCTAATTGGCATATTTTGAGACATGCCATGAAAACGTCTATATATTGTTTAAAGTTAGATATTAAGTTGATTTTTAATATAAACTTGGATCTTTCTGCTTTTATTTAGAAAGACAAATAAAAATATTATGAAAAAGAAATTTGACATAGAAGAAGACTGACAAAAAAGAGCAAAATGACATTGTCTGTCTAAAATCATCGCTTGGCTGACAATTACGTTATCTTCTAACATCGTCTTAATTAATACAATTTTGAGACATGACGGGAACAATGTATATTATTTAAAGTTAGAGCAAAAGGTTGATCTTTAATATAAAGCTGGAGGAAGAAAATATTTTTTATCTTATCTTTTAATAATTAGCGAGTGATATACGTGCAACACACGTACATAGAAACTAGTTATTATAAAAGCATGAATAAAATGTTGGATTACAAAAATAACCTTTTAATATTAAGCATAATAAGTCACAATAAAAGGACATAATTGGAATTTGTGATCACTTGTTTTAAAAGTGGATTCTATGTTCTGAGGCCTTAAAAACCTCTTTCGGCATCACCTCGATTTGTGTGCGCAGTCCGAGCGCGTAGCCGGAAAGCCATTTTGTGAAAATCTGTGAAAAATGATGAATTTTGCATTTAAAATGAGTTTAAGTTGACTTCGGTTAACATTTTGGGTAAACGGACCCGGACCCATGATTGGACGGTCCCGGAGGGTCCGTAGGAAAATATGGGACTTGGGAGTATGCCCGGAATCGAATTCCGAGGTCCCAAGCCCGAGAAATGAATTTTTAAAGAAAATTATTTTTTGAAACTATTTATGAGATTTGGAAAATGAATTATGATTAAAACTTGATGGTATCGGGCTCCTATTTTGGTTCCGGCGCCTGGTACAAGTCTTATATGTGATTTAAGATAAGTCTATGAAATTTGGTAAGAAACGGACTTGAAACGACGTGAATCGAATCATATTTAAGAAAATTGGAAAATTTGAAGTTCTCAAGAATTTTCATGATTTTGATGCTAAATTCATAGTTGTTGATGTTATTTTAGTGATTTGAATGCACGAGCGAGTCTGTATGATGTTTTTAGGTTGGTGTGCATACTTGGTTTGGATCCCTGAAGGCTCGGGTGAGTTTTGGATAGGCCACGGGGTGGATTTTGGACTTGAGGAATTGCAGAATTTCAACTGTTGCATTACAGGCATGCGAAGCCTGGCTCACAAATGTTAAGGCTGAGTCGCAAATGCGAAACAGCCCAAGCCTGCCCTTCGTCTCAAATGTGAGATGTTCCTTCACAATTGCGAAACTCCCCCGATCTGGGCCTGTTATTGCAAATGCGATAGTGTGTTTGCAATTCCGACCTCGCAAATGCGAACTTAGCATAAATCTGGGTTCGCAATTGCGACATCTGCAACCTGCAATTTTATAACTTAGCCAAAAATCTCTCATTTTTCACACTCTTTTAAAACCAAAACACTCTTGGGTGATTTTTCAAAGACAACTCTTCTTCCAAATCGATTGTAAGCCAATTTTAACTCATTTTCTTCAATCATTAACATCTTTTCACATGATTTCAACTCAAAATCAGTGATTTTTATGGGGAAAATTTGGTGTTTTGGATAGAACGTAGGTTTTTCAAAAATTGGGGATTTGGACCTCGATTTGAGGTCCGATTTCAAAATAAATTATATATTTGGGTTCGTGGTGGAATGGGTACATAATCGGGTTTTGGTTCGAACCTCGAGCTTTGACCATGTGGGCCTGATCGAAGCCAACCCTGCACTACTATTGAGTAGCGAGAGAGGTCGAAGCAGCTTTTACCCAATTAAGATCGGGATCGATTTCCACAAGGAGCTAGAAGTTGGAGTCGAGTGTCTATCTAAAGTGGAAATGTGTATTTGCTCTTAATTGCACTTCTAAACATTTTGGGTTTTGATTTACTTCTAATTGTATAGAACTATAATGATCAATTAAACTAAAATAAGCTAAGATTAAACTGCGAGTTGTTCAAATGGATAAAAGGCACTAGGATAGTGACTTTCGCCTATGTGGTCAATTGACGGATACTTAAGTCTAAGGCATGATTGTCACATTTGGGGAGTATGATATAACCATTGCACGATTCTACTAACTCTACACCTCTCGGTAGTTCGAGTGATTTTGCCCGAATTGACTTTTCTCAAGACCAATTGGGTATGTAAATTTGCATAAGCAATCAAGGTTCAAGTCGGGTATTACTATCTCTAGGTTTAACCCTTTAATTGGGGCTATCATTCTCTTGAGTACGCCCCAATTCCTTGTTGAACCAATTTCAGAGACTTAGGCTCTCTTTCTCAAGAAGAACCAAAATCAACTAAACACAAACTAGTGTTTGCAACCACTAATTCAGCAATCAAACATGAAATTAGTTCAAATATCAAACACTCATGGTCAATCAAGCACTAAAACACAAGACTCATCAATTACCCACACTAGGGTTGAGCCACAACCCTAGCTTACTGGTCTAGCTACTCATAATTAGAGAAGAAAACAAAGAAGTAGATGAAGAAAAACTCATATTAATTAATTGCTAAATTAAACTTGAAGATTCAATGTTGAAATGAAGCTAAAATTAACTCAAAATAGCTAAAATATTCGAAGTCACGAGCGCAACTAGAGTACAAAACTATTTGATGACCTAAAAATGGGAAAAGAAGCTATTTATACTAAGCTGAAAAATCTGGAAAAAAATACCCCTGCGGGGTTAGTGCGGACCGCACAAAATCACGTGCGGCCACACTAGGGCTCTGAACTTGAATAAATGGCTCTCTGAACTTGGGCAATGCGGATAGCACAGAATCGAGTGCGGCCGCGATGGCCTCTAGTGCGGTCCGCATGAAATAGAGCGCGTACTGCATTGGGCTTCAACTTGGAATTAGCAACTCTCTGAACCTTGGCTCTGCGGACCGTACTAAATCGAGTGCGGCCGCATTGATCCTAATACGGACCGCACAAAATCTTGTGCGACCGCATTGTCTTTTTGCCTGAATAGCAGTCTCTCTGAATCTTACTTGTACGGATCGCATAGAATTGTGTGTGGCCGCACTGGCTCTGTTTTGCCTGAGCTTTATCTTGTCTTGATACTTGTGCAAGGTTCACACCTTTTTGAGCTGATCTTTGACATCTTGTCACCTTATTGATCAAACCTGCAATCAAACTCAATTTGTGAGCCTTTTGGGACTATTTTGTACATTTCTAATCAAAACTTTAGCATGAAGAAGTATAAAATGTATCAAAATCCCTAGTTATCAACTCCCCTAAATTTAAGCTTTTGTTTGTCCTCAAGCAAATAAAATAAGACTCACCCCTTAAGAGAAAATTCAAGAAAATTCAGTTGTCCTAAAGTGACCTCATCTAGCATCAATTGGGACTAACAATTGCCCTCAATACAAATGAATCATTAACAACATTTACTCTTTTAAACACCATGGATTAAGTGCGATACAAGAGCATCAAGAATTGACTCAACACATCAAAGAACTCTTTCTATTACTTTGGTCATTGTTGAACCCAAACTCACACATCCTCAGCTCTCCCTGAGCAAACCTCACCTTTAGAATAGTGGCACTCAGAACGAGGTTAATGGAAATTCACTCATCTCTCTTAAGGAAAAGTTACAAGTCCGACTCTAAGTATCATATGTTTTCCTCTTATGTGAGTCACCACTAATGTAAGTTTCATTCAACTCAAGATCATATAGGACTTTTGTGGAGACATAGTGAATGCTTTTGGTTCCGGGTAGGCAATGTTTGGTCTAAGTAGGTTCCATCTTCCCTCAAGCACTTCTTTTGTTTCATTTTGGCACACATTCACTTGACTTTTTGAGTCTTTTCACTTCTTTCGAAGGGGTTAGAGAGACACACTATCACTCTTTCTTATACATTTCAAATCTTTTCTCTTTTCTCAATTTTCCACACCTTTCATTCTTTGCTTTTCCTGAAGCCCTTTTTATTCAATTCTACATTGAGCATTCTTTTTGTCTTTTTGCTTTTCTTTCTTTTTCATTGTCTTTCCTTTTCTTTATTTGTACCATTTTATCACTTGTTGTCATCCTCGTCTCTCCCCCCAGACTTATACTTTTGTCATGTGCTAAGGAAAGATCGGGTGCCAAGAGAGGGTATCTTTTAGAACGGGTAAAGGCTTGTATCATGGTTCTTGAAGGAAAAAATTCTAAGGCTCAAAAGGGTTGACTAGGGATTTTATCCTTGGTAGGCTATGGACGTGTTCAAGCTATCATTTGGATCAATGAGAGCCTATAATCATGTCTCAAGTCTAAATTCACTTAGGATTTCGCCTCAACAACATTCAGGGCAAGTTCTAGACCAATAGCGAGACTTGGACTTGTAATACAATTTCTCACCACACAAGTTATGGGATCACTAAAAACATAGAGTCAGGGGCCCACAACGACCTTAGATAAGATTTGAGCACACAATAGTCCCGAAAAACCACATGATGATTATCGGTCAACACAAGAGTCTCAAGGTCACGACTTTCACCATCCTAAACACAACAATTTATTTTTGACCATGAGATCAAAGGCAAATGTGCTAGGCCCAAGTGAAGCTTTGCTTGAGGCACCCTTAACCACTAACTACTAAAAGCAAAAAGAAAAACGGACTCAAACCCTTAAGAAGGTTGTCACGTCATCCATCATTGGGAAGAGCCACCCGGTTCACACAAACTCCACCTTTGGAAAGAACCGTGGCATTAAAAAAACCAAAGGCTTATTGCAAACGTTCAAAACAAGAAGCTACGAAAAAGAAAAATTCGAAAAGTAAAATAAATATTTACAAGAGGGGATTTAATCGAATATACAATAGAAGGGATGAATATATACAATGTAACATAAACTTTATATACATGCCCAAAGTAAAAAGTACGAAAAATGTAAAGAAGTGCTAAAATTATATACATACCAAAGATGAAAAATAAAGAAAGCATAAAAAACTATCAAATAAATACAATCATCTAACAAATTAATGTAGGGCCTACCCCTCAAATGAAAGTTGGCATTGTCCTCAATGCCAACTAAACAAAATAAGCACAAAAAATAAGAGGGAAAAGTGTATAGATGCTCCCTATGGCCCGCCTGTCTGCATGCACTACAAGAATTCGGACCTACTGTGGCGACTAAAGTCGCTACAAATGCATATATAGTCGCCACTAAAGACATACAGCGACGACCTGAAGGTTGCTGCAAGCACTACCATTACTGAATGTTTTTTGCGACGACTCTTTAAAGTCACCACAAAAAGTCACTATTGTAGCGACTCTACTCGCCACAAATAAGTAAAAAAAATATCCCACAAAAAAGCTCCACGAAACAAACCTTAGATAGGTCGCTACTAAAGAATGACATTTAGTAGCGCTTGTACTCACCACTAAAACTACTATAGCTGCAGTGGCAACTCTAGTCGCTACAATAGCTTGATAATCAGTAGCGGCCTTATGGCTGCCACATATACTAATTGCTACTGTGACAAGGTTTAGTCGCCACTAAAACCTGTTTTTCCCAACAATAGCCAACATCTAATACATTTTCATCAATTGCTATTAAAATTAAAATCAACCAAAATTATTCACTAACCAATAATCAAGTCAAATATTATAAATGCTTTCATTATCACAAAGTGAGTTAGATATATACTACACAAAACTTCATTGCTCATTGTCATTGTATGCATATACATACAAAAAAAAAGGAAAAATAAATTTAATTGTCTTCAAACTCTTCCTTGGTCAACGTCATTTGTGGTTGTTTAAGAACCTTGTTCCTGTTATTAAGAAAAAGATAACATATGACCATTTTGACAATCTCATAATTTATATAATGCTAACATTAAAAGGGGTGACCACGATAAAATTGTAGTAAGATTAAGCTATTTATATCAGCTGATTGGGAAAAAACCATCGATTTTAGAAGGACTATATACAAAAATCTACCAATATCAAATACATTAACCACTACAAGTAGATCAAGAGGCACCAGAAATGTACACTAACTTTAAGGGCAACTCCAGAAGTGCTCACCGGAGGAGCTAACGTAATACAAGCTGATTAAAAAAAGATATAACTTTGTTCACCTATTCAAAAATGCCTGTAGGAAACTCCCAAGTGCCAGTGCATTTTTCAATTTTTTCTTTAACTACCGATACCTGCCAAGAGGAGTAACTTGATTCCTCTTAGAAATGTTATGGCAAACTAGTCTTACCTATCATATTAATTACTCCTAACTTAAGTGGAACAATAATTAAACTTTATAGACCTGTCCATTGTTGTCCAGAATGAGAGCAACAATACCAACATAATGAGAAGCATTAGCAGGTTGTGTGTGAGGAGTATCTAGAATTCAGTAGACTAGCATCAAGTGTGTTGCTACAGCATAATAATACCAAAATCCTTCCTCTAATAACCACCATCTAGATTTGCGGCCCATAGCCTAAAAAATAGTATGTCTAGAACATCTGTATACAACTAGAACCAGAAGCATTCTTCAAGCCAAAATTACAATATTGTAATGATACAGTTAACTAAAACAATTGACTTTCATCAACTCCCAAGGAAGAGTTTCCAGTAAAAGTTAATAAGCATTTAACTGTCAAAAAGAAAAACTTAGATAGCGAGTATATTCCCAAAACAAAGAAGGTGAAGCAGAGACAAAATACCAAATATTTGTATTATAAGGCAAAACATTCACCTTAAGTAAAGCCATCAATTTGCCACAATAAAAATCTAGTTAGAGAGATGAAATTACAATTACATATTTATGGACTAAATCATATTATTAGTAGTAACCCCGAACCATAAAAAAACAGGCCAAGGAAAAGGCTACTCTACTCATCCTCCAGCCAACTCCAAAAGCAAAAACTAGCACAATGAAATTTTCATTCTTTCAAACATCAACTCAATGCATATAAATGCTGCACCAAGACAAACCAATAGAAGGAAACAAAAGTCTGCTTTATTTGAATACACTTCATTTTGGCCCTTCAAGATCAAACTATTATGTACCTCTCTTTTATGTTTTGTTTTTTATTGAGGTTCGTTATGATGTCCTTTTCTTCGTCAGTAACTTCTTAACAACAAACCATCTAGAAGGAAGAAACTGGAGTCTGTTTCACTTAGATACCAAGATTTAAAATTGAATCGATCTTCTAAATACCACTACTCAAGAAAAAGAAAACCTTCCACTAGCATATTTTGGTTCTGAAAAAACACATGCCAAAGATATAAAGGTGATCTGCAAAATACTAATTGTAAAGACATTAAACAAAAGTATTCAAAATTAAATTTATCTCTAAACTGTCTTCAAGGTCAAGCATTGACAGATGATTTGGTCAATGGACCTTAGGCAGCAAAATACATTTGATCTACTTGTACTTCTAGATTCTAATTTCAAGTAGACATTATTCATTATCACAAATGGCACCAGTAAATATATTCTCAGAGCTGGAAGTATGGAAGCAAAAGAAAATGCAGCGGCAACCATCTTTAGTTTGTAACTTGAAAATGGGATAATAATAATAATAATAATAGGTGCATCAGGGGACAACCGCCTCATGGATCAACTATTTCTTTTTACTGTATAGAGTACAAGCATACATGATAATGATCAGCAAAAGTGAACATATGGATGGTCCGTTTATATGTCAAATGGAATTCAAGCGCATGAAATTAATGTTCAAACTAGAACCTGCCAAACTAACATGACGTTGTGTACAATTAGCTATCTCTGAAGGTGTCCTAGTTCACATTGTCCAAATTCAGCAAGAAAACGAGCCAAAGATGCCCAGCAAGCTCCAGCTTTCCTTTTTATTAGTAAAAACAACCTTGTCACAGACAAGGAAATAGCAAAACCCATGATAGATATTAGATATAATTCCAAGAAACAAACAATTATACATCAAATAAATTTTACCAAAATGAGGGTGATTTAACTTTAAATGATTATGGACACTAAGAGAAAGTCTTCTATAATTTAAGAAGAACGCCAAAGTTCAGAGAATATATAGAAAATCACAGAAACATAAATACACATGTGCGCTTACCATTAATTGAATCTATTCTCTAGATCTCTGAACCAAACCAGCCGAGCAGCCTTTTGATTCCGCCATGCTCGCTTAATGAGCTCCGCATCAGTCGCCGAAACCTAATATTCCCAATAATCATCCCCCGAATCCATTTGCTCATAATCTAACGATTGTAGGCCTTAAGGCAGAGAGCAGAAAATCTATGTGCGTTTCTTACAATTCTCTTCACATTGAGTTGATTCACTAGGGTCGGGTAGATTTAGGTTAGATTAGAGCAAATAATATGGAGGAGAAAGATAAGAGAGAGAAAAAGAGACGCTTGAAGGGAGAAGGGAAATCGCCCATGGAACTTAACAGAGAAGCGATGTGTGGAGGAATTTTGGGGAGAGATATAGGGTTTGCTTGGGAAAGGCCGAATGGAATTTTGGGGGAAATAAGATTTGGGAACTAAACCTATAAACTTTAATGTACATTTACATATCAAAACAAAATAATCAGAGGCGACCTAAAATTGCCACAAGAAGGTCTACTTTAAGTAGCGACCTAATCGCCTCAATTGATCTGTTGTGGCGACTATTTATCAGTTGCCACCAAATACATGTTTGTATTAGAATCTGGTACGCAATAGCGGCGCCTTTGCTTGAGCCGCCACTAAAATGTTATTTTTTGTAGCGAATCCTGAAACTATCTTTTTTTGTGGCAACATTGTCGGGTCGCACTAAAACCCCTACTTTTGTAGCAACTAGTTGTGTCGCCACAATAAGTCGCTACAAAAAAAACATATTTCTTGTAGTGATGGGAACCTGAGTGGTCCATGGGTCCTCAATATGCTCGAGAACCTTAGACTGGTTCCTTATGGCCTGCTGGGACCTGGGCCTGGACCTGGACAGGCTCCTAGGTTGCATCCTGTGGCTGACTGAAGGAGGTCTCCAGTGGGTCTGCCAACTAGATGACTGCATCATCTGCTCGGGGAATCATCCTCTTCCTCTTGGGAGGCCTCTGGGACTGCTCTGGCTGGGGATGAGCTGCTGGCACAGGGTCCTATAGCAATAAATCCAAAGGCAGTTGATCTGCCTTCAACCTGTCAACCTCAACCCTCAACTCCTTCACGGACTCCTTGGAAGCCCGAGTCTTTCTCATCTGCTTGGCCTCCCTAGCAAGCTCCTTGAGAGCTTTCCCATAAGAACCCACAGCCTCTGTAAGCACTTTCTGAGTGTCCAGGATCTTCTTCTGGTTGTCCAAGATATCCTTGAGGGCGTCCTTAATAGACTGTGGGACCTGCGAAGGCGGAGGTGCCGACTGAGCTGCCACTGTAGATGTAAGGACAGACAACTTAGAGGAAGTTGTTTACATCTAGTTGTTGATGTTGAGAAGGGCCTGGCTCAGACGGTGGGCAGTCACTGGGTGGGCTGTGGTAGAGGGTATGTCTAGAACTGCTGAAGTGGATGGACCAGGGGGCAAGTCTGCTGAGGTGGACGAAGGCTGAGTAGGAGCCACTACCACTACTGGCTCTTCAGACTGGCCAGTTGCAACAGTGGTTGTTCCCTTGTAGTTCTTGCTTTTAGGGTTGTCATCACCTTGCATGTTGTACCATGAGAACGGGGTATTTGCTTTCACTTTGATATCAAATGGCCGCTTTTCTACCTTTAGGTCTGTGAAGTACATGGTTAAGAAGCTAGGGAAGGGGTAGTTTCTGTCACCTTCACTGCCTACCTGTGTAATCACCCGAGACATCACCTTCCCAACGTTAATCGGGTACCCCGCCATGATTGATGCTACTAATACTGCCCGGTGAAGAGGGAGTGAGTTGTCATGAGTAGTGGGGTCCAATCTGCTGCACACGAATGTTTCCCACCCCTTGACCTCGAAATTCAAACTTCTTCTCAAAATCTTTACTCCTGCATTCAGCCAATCGGGGGTGGTACCTGGGATTGCTAGATACTGTGCCAACCAAGGACGAACCTCCTCACCTAATTCCATCTTTGCCAAATACAACGACTTATCCTCCTCATCCAAGCCCAAGTAGTCATTTATTGTTTTCCCATCAAACAATACTTTCAAATTGCGCACCTTGGTCACTTTGATGCCCTTCTTGATGTGGGCAACATTGGAGTAAAATTCCTTGACCAGGTGCTCGTTTGCATCCTCACAATTGTTTAAAAAATATTCCCAGCCCACTCTCTCTCTAAACTGCCGTCTCACATTGGGGTTGTGAGGCAAGAGGTCTCTATCAACAAAACTCCTCTCCGGAATTAATTTCCTCATAGGACACCATTCTCTGAATTTATGGTAGGCCACCTCACTCACAAACCGGTCTTGCCACACCTCCGGTTTTCTAGTTCTAGCAATTCCTCCCACCTAAGGTTCACCCCCTTCTCCTACTACCTCTTCTTCTCCTACTGCCCCCTCTTCTCCTACTGCACCATCACCGGATAATAAAGCTGTGGGAGAGGTGGAGTATTCATCCCCACTGCCTTCAGCTGAGCCCTCAGACAACCCAGAAGATACATTTACTAAAGCTTGAGTAGTGGGGGAAGGGGAGGAGTGTCTCTCGGTTTGTTTCTCTCTGGCTAGTCAGGGATGTACTTTGGGATTGAGTCTGAAGATATATCCTGGGAGGGCTCGTATTCACTCCCAGACTGGTCAATGGCCCTATCAACAGCTTTAATGAGCTTCATCGTGTTTTTAATGTTTTGCCAGGCTTTGGGAGTCAATCTTAGCATCTTTTGTTTCCCTCCCCGGGAGGATTCTCCTCTACCAGCTTGTTTAGAACCCTTACCTCTTTGTTTCACCATTGTCTGCAAACAATAGCCATTAGACTTGTTAGTATTAGTAGAAGCAATTAAGTTCACAGTTGCAGAAAAGAAAAGGTTGCAGACAGTAGAAGATATTGCACAGTACGGACCGTACAAAATGCAGTGCGGCCACACATAGGTCAATGCGAACTGCACAAAATATCAATGCGGTTCGCACAGAGGTGGGGGTCAGACTATCACTCTCTGAACAATCGCTCCGCGGACCGCACGAAATGCCAATGCGGTCCGCATTGAGGCACCGCAGACCACACAAAATGCAATGCGGTCGTGGTCCTTAATGATCAGATTCCAGGACTTGTAGCAATGCGGTCCGCAGAAAATTCCATTGCGGACTGCACAAGAGCACCACGGACCACACAATTTCCACCACGGTCCGCACTAAGTGCCTAGCCATAGCACTAACTTGGGGTTCAAGATAATTTGATTTTTAGTCCAATTGTACACCTAAGAAAGGTCCCTAAGTCTTTGCCCAGTGTTTTTAACTACCTAATCTAACCATAAACAAGAATTTACTAACCCTAGTCTACATTACTGAAAGAAATAAGGGTATGGCAAGAAGAAGAACAAAAACAAAAATTAAAAGAAAATAACAAAATTAAAACAATTAAAAAGAAGTTAAAGTTACCAGTTGAGAGAAGAACTAAAGATTAACAATTCCTAGCAGTTAATTACGAGCAATAGGGATGATGAACAGTGATTTTATGAGTTTTGAGAGCAAAAGGATCGAAAAGTTCAAATATTGGGCCTTAGGTACTATTTATAGAAAAAATCCTGGGGCCCAACTTACCTACCCCAATGCAAACCGCAAAAAATGGCAATGCGGTCCGCACAAAATGCATTGCGGCCGCAGTGGACCACCGCAGACCGCACTAAATGCAATGCAGCCGTGATGGTAAACTTCAGAGAATAGGTCTTTTACTCCTTCATCAGTGTGGTCCGCACTAAGTTTGTGCCCTCCGCATTAGGTTCTCTGCGGCCGCACAAAATGTAGTACGGTCCGCATTGAAAACTTTAGAGACTTGAGCAATTTTTTCCACCATGTCCTGCACTGCATTAACACAAACCTGTAACATCTCATAACCAGTCAGTCCAAAAATAAATCCTATCCTACAATGTAAATCAATGAAAAACAAGAAGGAAAACACATGGGTTGTCTCCCAAGAAACGCCTGATTTAACGTCGCGGCACGACGCAGGTTACCATCAAATCATTTGAGATGAAGAAGTGCCACCACGTGGCTGTCATCAATCTTTCCCAAGTAGTGCTTGACCTTATGCCCATTAACTCTGAAAACTTTTCCATTTTTGTTTTTTAAATCAAGCGCACCAAATGGGGTCACACACACCACTTCAAAAGGTCCACTCCATTTTGACTTAAGCTTTCTTGGAAACAGACGTAACCGAGAGTTGAACAAGAGAACCAAATCACCCACTTTGAACTCCTTGCTACGAGAATATTTATCATGAAGGTACTTCATCTTGTCCTTGTACAAGGAAGAACTGGAGTAGGCATGGAATCGGAATTCATCAAGTTCATTAAGCTGCTCCACACGAAGATTAGCTGCAACATCCCATTCAAGATTTAGCTTCCTCAAAGCCCACATGGCCTTGAGCTCTAACTCAACCGGTAGATGGAAAGCTTTCCCAAACACCAACCGATACGGAGACATACCAATCGAAGTCTTGTAAGCAGTCTTATAAGCCCATAGAGCGTCATCCAACTTCTTTGACCAATTAGTCCTATTAGCATTGACCGTATTTGACAATATACTTTTGATTTCCCTGTTGGAGACTTCAACTTGACCACTTGCTTGAGGATGATAGGGAGTAGAGACCTTGTGATTGACACCATACTTCGCAAGCAAAGTGTCAAAAGCTCTATTGCAAAAATGAGACCCCCTATCACTTATGATTGCACGAGAAGTACCAAACCTTGTAAAAATACTCTTTTTGAGAAATGCAACAACACTCCGAGCCTCATTGTTGGGCAAAGCCACGGCTTCAACCCACTTTGAAACATAGTCCACCGCCACAAGAATGTATGTGTTCCCACACGAGCTAACAAACGGGCCCATGAAATCAATGCCCCGTACATCAAAATATCAACCTTGAAGATGGTATTGAGAGGCATCTCATCTTTCTTCGAAATTCCACCCGCTCTTTGACATTCGTTACACCTCTTCACAAGTTCACTTGTATCTTTGTATAAAGTTGGCCAATAAAATCCACAACTAAGAACTTTGGAAGCCGTCCTCGCCCCATCATGATGGCCACCATAGGGAGAGGAATGACAAGCCTTCAAGATACTCAATTGCTCTTCCTCCGAGACACACCTTCGGATCACACCATCCGTGCAAATCTTGAACAAGTACGGCTCACCCCAATAGAAATCCAAACTATCCCGCTTGAGCTTCTTCCTTTGGTTAGAAGAGAGCTCACACCGGATTATATCAGTCATAAGGAAATTAGCAACATCCGCAAACCATGGCATATCATTCATCGACACCGAAAGGAGTTGTTCGTCGGAAAATGAATCATTGATCTCTAGGCCATCACGAGGCCTCCCCTCCTCCTCCAAGCGGGACAAGTGGTCCGCCACTTGGTTTTCACTACCCTTCCGGTCCACAATCTCCAAATCAAACTCTTGAAGTAATAAGACCCATTGCATCAGTCTAGCTTTGGAATCCTTCTTCGTCATCAAGTACCGGAGTGAGGCATGGTCGGTATGAATAATAACCTTAGCACCCATGAGATACGGCCGAAATTTTTCCATTGCGAACACAATAGCTAAAAGTTCTTTCTCGGTCACCATGTAGTTCACTTGAGCATCATTCATTGTCTTGCTCGCATATACACCGGATGAAATATTTTATTCACTCTTTGACCCAAGACCGCCCCAACCGCAACATTGCTCGCATCACACATGAGCTCAAAGGGCAAGCTCCAATTAGGTGTGGTAATGATAGGAGTGGTGGTCAACTTATGCCTGAGAAGTTCAAAGGCTTGCATACATTTTTCATCAAACACGAACTTGGCATCTTTTTCCAACAACTTGCACAAGGGATTCACCACCTTCAAAAAGTCTTTGATAAATCTCCGGTAGAACCCCGCATGCCCAAGAAAACTTCGAACTCCCTTGACAGATGTAGGGGGAGGGAGCCTTGAAATCACATCAATTTTTGCTTTGTCTACCTCAATACCATGCTTTGAAATTTTATGCCCAAGAACTATGCCCTCTTCCACCATAAAGTGGCATTTCTCCCAATTAAGAACAAGATTGGTTTCTTCACAACGGGCCAAAACTCTATCAAAATTCTTCAAGCAGTCATCAAATCAGTCTCCCATAACACTAAAGTCATCCATAAACACCTCCAAAATGTCTTCCACCATATCGGTGAAAATGACCATCATACACCGCTGGAATGTAGCCGGTGTATTACACAACCCAAAAGGCATCATAGAGAAAGCAAAGGTGCCATATGGACAAGTGAATGTGGTCTTCCCCTGATCTTCCGGAGCAATCAAGATTTGGTTGTACCCAGAATACCCATCCAAAAAATAGCAGAAGGCACACCCACCAAGTCGGTCTAACATCTGATCAAGAAAAGGCAAAGGAAAGTGATCCTTGCGGGTCACTTTATTAAACTTGTGGTAATCCATGCATACCCTCCAACCGGTGACGGTTTTGGTAGGAATCAACTCATTTTGTAAATTTTCAAATACGGTCACGCCACCCTTCTTCGGTACACACTGCACCAGTGAGGTCCAAGAGCTATTAGAGATGGGGTACACAACCCCGGCATCCAACCACTTGATCACCTGCTTTTTCACAACTTCTTGCATTGCCTCGTTCAACCTCCTTTGATGCTCCAAGGAGGGTTTTGCATCATCTTCCAGAATAATTTTGTGCATACAAAATGCGGGGCTTATCCCCCGAATATCAGCTAAAGTCCATCCAATTACCTTTTTTTGCTTTTGAAGCACCACCAATGTGGCATCAACCTGCATGTTAGTAAGACAAGAGGAAAGAATAACTGCAAAGTAGAATTTTAGCCTAAGAACTCATACCTAAGGTGTGGAGGCAGTGGTTTCAACTCCAACATCGGAGGCTCCTCAATTGAAGGTGCTCCTCAATTGAAGGTTTTGTTGGTGTAGTCTTCCTATTCTTGAGGTCCAAAGATAACTTCCTAGGCTCGTAAGAGTAAGAGCCCATTCCATGTAAATCATTCACGCACTCCACTCGGCCCTCATCATCATTGACATCAAGATTCAAAAATATGGCCTCCAATGGATCCTCCACATTAATCATTGCACTGGTGTCATCAACTATCACTGCTATGACGAGGTCCACAAAAGAGCACATCTCGGTACTGTTGGGCTGCTTCATTGATTTGCAAACATGAAAGACCACTTTTTCATCACCTACCCGGAAGGTGAGTTCCCCTGCTTCCACATCAACTAAGGCCTTCCCTGTAGCAAAGAAAGGACTCCCCAAAATGATAGGAACTTCATAATCCACCTCACAATCCAAGATCACAAAGTCAGCTTTCAAGATAAATTTGTCCACCCGGACAAGCACATCATCAATTTTACCCAATGGTCTCTTTATCGTTCTATCCGCCATTTGTAATCTCATGGAAGTCGGCCTAGGTTGACCAATACCCAAAGTTTTGAAAACTGAGTATGGCATCAAATTGATACTACCCCCCAAATCACATAGAGCCTTAACAAAATCTGCACTCCCAACGGTGCAAGGGATGGTGAAAGCACCGGGATCTTCAAGCTTCGGGGCCATTGAATGCACTATTGCACTAACTTGGTGAGTCATTTTTATAGTTTCACAATCCATAAACTGCTTCTTTGTCACCAAGTCCTTCATGAATTTAGCATAGCCCGGCATATGTTCAAGAGCCTCCACCAAAGGCACATTAATGGATAAGCTCTTCATCATGTCAATGAACTTTTTAAACTGATTCTCATTTTTCTGCTTCGCGAGCCTTTGAGGATAAGGTGGAGGTGACCTTGGCAAAGAAGCCTTGGTTTTAGGCACAACCGGCTCCGGCATGTCTATTATGTGTTCCCTAGACGAGTTCACATCATTTTGAGTTTCCACCTCGGTATCTTGAATATCAATCTTCACTTCTTCATTCACATTGTCATCAATCATATTTTCAACCACTAAAGGAACTTCATCTTCTTGAAACTCAACATTATCACACAAAATTTGCTTTTGTTTGGAGGCATTCACATCACCGCCTCGTCCAGTCCTTGTAGTTACTGCCATAACATGATTGTTCCTACCCTTCGAGTTTACTACCATATCATTTGGTAGGGCACCCTTAGGGTGAGTGTTCAAGGGCTATGAGATTTGGCCCAACTGAACCTCCAACTTCGAATCGAAGTATTACCATTCCAATTTTCTTGATTGTTTTGATTGTTGTTCTGATTATCCCAGTTGGAGTTTTAGTTGTTGTTCCCCTAATTACCATTGCCTTGTTATTGTTGATTGCCCCAATTGCCTTGGGGTCTCCACTGTTGTTAGGTGGAAGAATTTCCCCTTTGGCCTTGATGATTATTCACGTATTGCACCTCTTCACTCTATCCATCAAAACCATCATCTTGAAATCCACCACAATCATTGTCAAATTGCTCTGAATTCCCTTGGTTCTGTTGACCTCTTTGTCTTCTTTTGTTGACAAGCATGTTAACACCTCCATGGCATTCACTTGGCGAGGATTTTGAACTTGTTGCAACTGTGCCTTTGCTAGTTGGTTCATTGTAGTTATCAACTCAGTTATAGCCTGCCCATTATCATGTAACTCCTTGTGCAAATGAGTGACCGTGGGGTCACCTTGGGGCACGTTAGCTCTACTTTTCCACACAGAAGAAGTGTCAGCCATCTCGTCAAGAATGTCACAAGCATCATCATAAGACAACTTCATAAAGTTGCCCCCAGCAAGTTGGTTCACTATGCATTGGTTTGTTGTGTTAATGCCCCGATAAAAGGTTTGTTGGATCATTTCCTCAGTCATATCCTTGTTGGGGCATTCCTTTACCATTGTTCTATAACGCTCCCAAATCTCATGCAAAGGTTTCGTGGGCTCTTGCTTGAACACCAAGATCTCATCTCTCAATGCAGCCATATGCCCTGTGAGAAAATTTTTGCAATGAACTTATCCGCCAACTCATCCCAAGTAGTGATGGAATGGTTGGAAAGTCGGTCAAGCCAATCAAGTGCTTTCCCTCTAAGTGAAAATGGGAAGAGTCTCAACCGGAGAGCATCCTCGGACACATTAGTTTGCTTGCTCCCCCAACATGTATCCACGAACCCCTTGAGATGTTTGTAAGCATTTTGATTTGCAGCGCCCCGTGAAATACCCATGCTGCTCTAGCAAAGTCAGCATCATATTAGTGATTTGAAAATTGCCTGCCCAGATTCGGGGTGGCACAATAGCACTTGCATAGCCCTAGTTCGGAAGCAATCTAGGATCCACTCTTGGAGGTGGTGGGGGAGGGTCTGGAATATTATCATTGGCCTGGCGGCCTCTCCTTTGTCCGTGAGGCACAACAGGGACCTCATCTTCAACATTATCATCTACTTCCTCCCCCGGCGGAAGATCTCCAAAAGGTGCTAAGTTCGCTGCCATTTTGTACCTGAAGTTATGACACAAACATATTAGTAACAAAGAAGGAAAGAAGAACAATACACAAATCTATCTAGATAGATAACCAAAACCGTTAGATCCCCGGCAACGGCGCCAAAAAGTGATCGAAGCCAACCCTGCACTACTATTGAGTAGCAAGAGAGGTCGAAGCAGCTTTTACCCGATTAAGATCGGGATCGATTTCCACTGGGAGCTAGAAGTTGGAGTCGGGTGTTTATCTAAAGTGGAAATGTGTATTTTCTCTTAATTGCACTTCTACACATTTTGGGTTTTGATTTACTTCTAATTGTATAGAACTATAATGATCAATTAAACTAAAATAAGCTAAGATTAAACTGCGAGTTGTTCAAATGGATAAAAGGCACTAGGATAGTGACTTTCGCCTAGGTGGTCAATTGATGGATACTTGAGTCTAAGGCATAATTGTCACATTTGAGGAGTATGATATAACCATTGCACGATTCTACTAACTCTACACCTCTCGGTAGTTCGAGGAATTTTTCACGAATTGACTTTCTCAAGACCAATTGGGTATACAAATTTGCACAAGCAATCAAGGTTCAAGTCGGGTATTACTATCTCTAGGTTTAACAAAAGAATTGGGGCTATCAATCTCTTGAGTACGACCCAATTCCTTGTTGGACCAATTTAGAGACTTAGGCTCTCTTTCTCAAGAAGAACCAAAATCAACTAAACACAAACTAGTGTTTGCAACCACTAATTCAGCAATCAAACATGAAATTAGTCCAAATATCAATCACCTATGGTCAATCAAGCCCTAAAACACAAGACCCATAAATTACTCACACTAGGGTTGAGCCACAACCCTAGCTTATGGGTCTAGCTACTCATAATTAGAGAAGAAAACAAAGAAATAGATGAAGAAAATCTCATATTAATTAATTGCTAAATTAAACTTGAAGATTCAATGTTGAAATGAAGCTAAAATTACTAAAAATAGCTAAAATATTCGAAGTCACGAGCGCATCTAGTGTACAAAACTATCTAATGACCTAAAAATGAAAAAAGAAGCTATTTATACTAAGCTGAAAATCTTGACAAAAATACCCCTACGGGGTTAGTGCGGACCGCACAAAATCACGTGTGGCTGCACTGGGGCTCTGAACTTGAATAAATGGCTCTCTGAACTTGGGCAATGCGGACCACACAAAATCGAGTACGACTGCGGTGGCCTCTAGTACGGTCCGCATGAAATGGAGTACGGACCGCATTGGGCTTCAACTTGGAATTAGCAACTCTCTGAACCTTGGCTCTGTGGACCGCACTAAATAGAGTGTGGCCGCATTGATCCCAGTGTAGACCGCACAAAACCTCGTGCAGTCGCATTGCCTTTTTACCTGAATAGCAGCCTCTCTGAACCTCACTTGTGCGGACCGCACAGAATGGTGTGCGGCCGCACTGGCCCTATTTTGCCTAAGCTTTGTCTTGTCTTGATACTTGTGCAAAGTTCACTCCTTTTTGAGCTGATCTTTGACATCTTGTCACCTTGTTTATAAAACTTGCAATTAAGCACAACTTGGGAGCCTTTTGGGACTACTTTATACACTTTTCTAATCAAAACTTTAGCATGACGGAGTATAAAATGTATCAAAATCCCTAGTTATCAGGGCCCGAGGGCGATTTTTGACTTTTTGGGTAAAACTTTAGAAAACTCATTTTCATGCATTCGAATTGATTCATTTAGCATTTATTGATGTAAATAAGTAACTTGTGGCTAGATACGAGCAAATTGGTGGTGGAATGAAGAGGTAAAACGATAGTAGAGGCTTGAATTTTGTTCATGGCATCGAGGTAAGTGTTTGGTCCAACCTTAGCTTGAGAGATTAGGAGTCGAGTCCTATTTGCTAGGTGGTATTTGTCGAGTACGACGTATAGGCATGGTGACGAGTATCTATACGTTGGTATCAAGTATGCCCGTAAGTCTTACATTGTGATTATTATGACTTCATTGTATTAATCATGCTTTGACGATGATTTCTATTGTTGGGTAAAGTTTGTGGAAGTATTGTGACATTTGAATATTGAGGAGCGTTGGCTCAAGTTGTACAATGAAATATGAAAGTATAAGTGGAAATTGAACCTTTTAGAGCATTGACTCAAGTTGAGAAGTAAAAGTGAAAAAGAGAAGAGAATCATTATATTATCTCCCTTTCCGAAAATTTGTTGTTTTTGATGTTATCTCCCTAGCCAGGGTGTTGATGATTCTTTTGATGTTATTCCCTTACCGGGACTTGATTGTTGAACTATTATTCCCCTGTCGGGATCTTTATTGTAATTTCATTTATTTCCTTGCCCTATTATTTGTTATTGTTGTTTGGGTGAGGAAGAGTGTTAAAGCACGAAGAGTGATGCCGTGTATTGTTTTGGTGAGAGAGTTTCAAAGCACGATGGGTGATGCCGTGTACGATTTGTGAGGAAAGAGTATAAAGCACGAAGGATGATGCCGTATTGCACGATGTACCATTCAGTGCTGATTATATTGATTATTTGGTGAGGACGAGAGTAAAAGCACGAAGGTTGATGTCGTGCACATTTTCATTACTTGATTGCTTTGGTGAGGATGAGAGTAAAAGCACGAAGGGTGATGTCGTGCACATTTTCATTACTTGATTGCTTTGGTGAGGACGAGAGTAAAGCACGAAGGGTGGTGCCATGCACTTATTGATTTCTGATTCTTTGTTGATATCTGAGATATGTTGTTTCTTTCAATTACCTGTTGTCTTTCTATTCTAAATTGATAGTTCCCCCGTAGCATGTTACCCCTCCCATACTTGACTGTATATTACTGTTTTTCTTTCCAATGTATATAGTTAAATTGCACAGGTTTACTTGGTAGTCCTAGCATCGTCACTACTTCGCCGAGGTTAGGCTAGGCACTTATCATCACATGGGGTCGGTTGTGCTGATACTACACTCTGCACTGTGTGCAGATCCCCCAGCAGCAGCTTTTGGATCATAGATTGGTGGCTGCCTTCAGTCCACATGGAGATCCAAGGTAGTCCGGCAGGCATCCGCAGGCCCTGGCGTCTCCCTCTATCCCTTTACTCCTGTTTCATTTCTTTAGTTCAGAAACAGTGTATCTTTTATCTTTCAGACTTTGTATGTAGTATTCTTAGATCGTTTGTGAAACTGTGACACCAGTTCTGGATAGTAGAGGTTCAAATAATTGTATTGGATTCATATTCAAATAGTCGATTGCTTTTCTTCTGCTTATGGTAAATTCCGTTGTTTAAATGTTATTGCTTCATAATTGTTAAAGAATATAAAATGGGTAAAAAGGTAATTTGTTCAATAGTCAGCTTGCCTAGCTCACATTAGTAGGCGCCATCACGACTCCCAAGGGTGAAAAATCCGGATCGTGACAGAATTCTAGACATTAGCCTTATAATCCTATTAGTTTTAGGACAACATACTACACGTTAGACATCCTACATCATTACCTTTAGAAATACTATTAGTATAATTATTTTCGGGCATAGATATATAATACTACATGTTAGCATGTAAATCTAATACCTTTAGGAACATGTTAGATTTTCTATTATTATAATTACTTTTGGGATATGTTCATATTTTTAGCCATCTAATCCTATTACTTTTAGGATATACTTCTTAAAAAATTCCTATTATTAATTTAATTTAAAACATATTATATTGTCCAAATACATTTAGAAATAGGAGAGCCTGTATTATTATAAAAATATGAATATAATATTGATAGACCAAAATAGCCCGGAAATATTAAATAGAAGAACTCATAAGGAAAAGACATAGTTGTAATAACTTATTTTTTTGGACTACAATAACTTTTATGTTAATTTTTTTTAATATTTAAGATTTTAAAATTAATATAATCCTGTCTATTGAATTCTTATTAAAAATATGTAGGAAGGCTTAATAAAATTAATTTCACAAGAATCCTCCATATTGGTAATACTTTACCACTTTATAATATTCAATACCAAAAAAAGAAAGTAATGATTAAACGGATTGCATAAAGCAATAAAATTTTAAAAAAAAATCATGATAGTACATTATTATATTAAATTTGAACTGCTTTTCTACTAAAATAATATTTTTATTATTATTAATTTTTCTTGTAATATAGAAAAATATACCTAATTATTAAAGAACAACTAAAAGTTTTTTAAGAATATAAATGTATGAGAAAAGAAAGAAAAAGATTAGTAAGAGCCAATACCACTAATAATTTTGCAAACATAAAGATCTAAAAGTGTAATGGCAGATCGATAAAATTTGTGTTGGATAAAATTATAGTTACGATTAAATATTCAAACATGAGATGAACTAATATTAAGTATCTAAATCAACAGAAAATAAATTACACTTTATGCTAAAACTAAATAATCAAATCTTTTAATTAATTATTTAGCAAGATAATCCCATTAAATTATTTTTTAAATTCATCATATTAGTAAAATATTTTTCAAGTAAAAAAAATCTTAGGGTACATAAATTTATTCTATAAAAAGAGTGTTAGAGATTAAAAAAATAGATCACAAAGTAAAAAAGATTAGTATATATTAAGAAGGTCATACAAGTGTCTGAGGAAGCACAAATAGAGCTAAATCCTAGACAAGAATAAGCTTTCAAGACTATATTACAAAAAGTCGACTCAGGTATAGTGGGATTATCTTTTGTAGATGCCTCCAGCGTAATCGAAATGATATTCCTATGTCATGCATCACTTGCAAATGTCAGATCAAAAAGCATGATATTATTAGCAATAAGAATAAGTAGTATACACGCAATGATTTTATTATGAGGTCGTACAACTCACTTTAGATTTGATATACCTCTTCAAATAACAGAAATAACCATCACAAATATATCAAAGAAGAGCAATAGTGCTAAATTTATAAGGAAAGCAAACGTGATAATATGGGATGACGCGCTTTTGGCTAAGCGTCAAACAATTGAAACAATCGTCCAGGGTTTTAGAGACTATTGTATATCGATGAACCATTTGGTGGAAAAGTATAGTTTGGGAGGTGATTTCTATCAAGCACGATCAGTAGTTCCAAAATTGACCAAAGCAGAAACCATAAAAGCTAGCTTGCCAAAATTATACCTATGACCTCAAATGAAAAATATTCAAATGACAGGAAATATAAATGTAATTTGTGCAAAATACATGATAGAAATTAAAGAGCTATTAGCTAGTACAAATGAATATGTTGATCAACTAAATAAAAGGTTTATTGCTAAGTTTTATGGTAAAAACAAAATATTTTTCGATTTTGACTAGGCAAAAGACGATACAAACAATTACTACCAAGAAGAATACTTAAATTCTTTAATACCAAATGGCCTTCTACCGTACATGTTTATTGTCAAGTTCATTATTTCTTACGTATGTTAGCATCACCATATGTATATAATAGACTAAGTTAAAATTCATTTTTCATTACATATAGGTTGATTTTTGTCACGACCCTAACCCCGAACCCGATCGTGATGGCGCCTCTCGTGAAGACAAGGCCAGCCAATTAAACCCAATTCACTTTTTAAAAAGTTAAACAACATAAAAACAGTCTAAAACATGATTTAATGGTACTAAGTAGCGAATAATAGCAAGTAAGTGCGGAAGTACAACCCGACACAGCCCTAACCGGGGTGTCACAAGTCATGAGCATCTTACAACACTAAGTCCTCAAATGTGACTACAAAGTTTAAATACTGAACTAAGGACATAAAGGAAAGAGATAGGGAGGAGCTCCGGGCTGCGAACACCAACAGTTACCAAAAGACTCCTCGAAGATCCACCTGAAGCTGGAATGAATCAGCACTCGGGATCGGGACCAGCTACGCCTGAATCTGCACACAGGGTGCAGGGAGTAAAGTGAATACTCTAACTCAGTGAGTAACAAATGTAAATAACGACTAAAAGTAAGAAAACACGTAAGGCACAAGGCATTCTATAATGAAGCAGTAAAATCCTTTAAAAACAGTAACCCAGTGAAAAGCCAAGTTAAATCCTCTTTCAACAAATAAACAAGTAAACAAATAGAAGTTCGCCCCTCAGGCACAATATCAACGGATCCACCCCTCGGGCAACATCTCAGAACAATACCAGCCCATCGGGCTCAATCTCACATCACAATAGGTACGCGCACTCACTGGGGGTGTGCAGACTCCTAGAGGGGCCTCTTACGGTCCAAACGCAATATCAAGCCGCCTCGTGGCATCATCACTAGGCCCTCAGCCTCATATTAATCAAGCCACCTCGTGGCGTACATATCTCAGGACCTAGGCCCCAAATCAGTATCAGTGTTTCCTCATAACATAGGCCCTCAACCTTACTCAGTCAAAAATCCTTACAAACCCCTCGGGCAATAGTAAAACAGTGTTTCTTAGCCCAAACATCATTTAAAATATCATTTAAGTCATAAAACTGAGTAAACATGGCTGAGTAGTAAAACAGTGAAAAATAACATGACTGAATTCAAGTATAAAGTCAAAATAGTAAGGAAATATCAATAAAAATCCCCGAAGGCCCCGAAGGGTTCAAATAGTTGGCACAAGGTCCAAATATGGCATTCAGCCCAAATCATGATGATAGCAAATAGATTTCAATCAAATACGCGGTAAAATAGTCATTCGGGACGGACCAAGTCACAATCCCCAATAGTGCACGACCCCACACTCGTCATCAAGCATGTGCCTCACCTCAATATAGCACTACGATGTGCAATCCTGGGTTTCAAACCCTCAGAACATCATTTACAATCATTACTCACCTTGAACCGGCTAAATCTCTAGCTCGCGATGCCTTTGCCCCTCGAATCGGCCTCCACTCACATCGAATCTTTCCAAAATCAGAACGAGGACGTCAAAATATGCTAAGGGGATGAAGCCCAAGCAAAAATAATCAATAAAGGGCACAAATCTCGAAATTACCAAAACCCGACCCCCGTGCCCATGTCTCGAAATTCAGAAATTTTTACACCAATAGATTCCTTATCTTGTCACGAGTTCATACATATCAAAAGTTCTCAAATCCGACCCCAAATGGTCCTCCAAATCCCCAATCAAAAGTCCAAATTTCCAAGCCCTAGTTCTTCAATTTTTTTAGCTTAATTTCTATGATTTTCTAGGTGGAATTCACATAATAATCGAGTTTTAAGTCCGAGAATCTTACCTCCCAACGATTCCCGTATATCAAAATTTCGCCTACCAACCGGAAATCGCCAAAATATCAACTTCACCAATTCAAGCCTAAATCTACTCCGAACCTCCAAAACTCATTTCGATCACGCTCCTAAGTCATAAATCACCTCCCGAAACAAACCAAATCCTCGGAACTCACTTCCGAGCCCTCTAACACATAAGTCAACATTCGGTTGACTTTTCCAACTTAAGCTTTCTTAAAAAAGACTAAGTGTCTCAAACCTTACCAAAATTATTCCGGATTCGATCCGACCAACCCGATACCATAAAACATGGATAAACAAGGCATAAAGAAATAAAAATGGGAAAAATGGAGCAGTAACTCATGAGACGACTGGCCGGGTCATCACATCCTTCCCAACTTAAACAAACATTCGTTCGCGAATGAATCAAGAAACATACCTGAAGCCTCAAACAGGTGAGGATATCTGCTCTGCATCTCCTGCTGCATCTCCCAGGTAGCCTCTTCCATGGGTCGACCTCTCCACTGCACTTTCACTGAAGTTATATCTTTCGACCTCAACTTTCGAACCTAACGACCCAAAATAGCACTGGCTCCACATCATAAGTCAAATCATCATCCAACCGAACCGTGCTGAAATCCAAAACATGAGATGGATCCCCAATATACTTCCGGAGCATAGAAACATGAAATACCAGATGCACACTCGACAAGTTGGGTAGCAAGGCAAGCTCATAAGCCACCTCCACAATCCTCCGAAGCACCTCAAAAGGCCTAATGAACCGAGGACTCAATTTACCTTTCTTCCCAAATCTCATAACACCCCTCATGGGTGAAACCTTCAACAGAACCTTCTCGCCAACCATGTAGGACACATCTCGAACCTTCCTATCAACATAACTCTTTTGCCTCGACTGCACTGTATGAAGCCTCTCCTGAATCACCTTCACTTTCTCCAAAGCATCCTGCACCAAATCAGTCCCCAATAGCCTCGCCTCACCGGGCTCGAACCAACCAACTGGAGATCTACACTGCCTCCCATACAAAGCCTCATATGGATCCATCTGAATACTCGACTGGTAGCTGTTGTTATAAGCAAACTCTGCAAATGGTAGAAACTGATCCCATGACCCTCCGAAATCAATGACACAAGCACGCAACATGTCCTCCAATATCTAAATAGTACGCTCGGACTACCCGTCTATCTGAGGATGAAAAGTTGTGCTCAACTCCACCTGAGTACCCAACTCTCTCTGTACGGCCCTTAAAAACTGTGAAATAAACTGAGTACCTCTATCTGAAATGATGGAAACTGGAACACCATGCAAGCGAACAATCTCTCGGATATATATCCCTGCCAACCGCTCTGAAGAATAGGTAGTACATACAGGAATGAAGTGCGCGGACTTGGTCAGCCAATCCACAATCACCCAAATAGCATCGAACTTCTTCAAAGTCCGTGGAAGTCCAACAACAAAGTCCATAATGATCCTCTCCCACTTCCACTCTGGAATATCTATCCGCTGAAGCAAGCCACCCGGTCTCTGATGCTCATATTTCACCTGCTGACAATTGATACACCGAGCTACAAATCCTACAATATCTTTATTCATTCTTCTCCACCAATAGTGTTGCCTCAAATCCTGATACATCTTAGCGGCACCCGGAAGAATGGAATACCGCGAGCTATGGGCCTCCTCCAGAATCAACTCCCGAAGCCCATCCACATTGGGCATACAAATCAGGCCCTGCATCCTCAACACCTCATCATCACCAATGGTCACATCTCTGGCATCATTATGCTGAACTCTATCCCTAAGGACTAGTAAATGCGGATCATCATACTGGCGCTCTCTGATGCGATCATATAAGGAAGACCGAGAAACCACACAAGCCAATACCCGACTAGGCTCCGAAATATCTAACCTCACAAACCGATTGGCCAAGGCCTGAACATCAACTACAAGAGGTCTCTCCCCAACTGGGATATATGCCAAACTCCTCATACTCACTGTCTTTCGGCTCAAAGCATCGGCCACCACATTGGCCTTTCCCGGATAGTACAATATAGTGATATCATAATCTTTAAGAAATTCCAACCATCTCCACTGTCTCAAATTAAGATCCTTTTGCTTGAACAAATGCTGAAGACTGTGATGATCAGTAAATACCTCACAAGATACGCCATACAAGTAATGCCTCCAAATTTTTAAAGCGTGAACTACGGAAGCCAACTCCAAATCATGAACGGGGTAGTTCTTCTCATGGGGCTTCAACTGACGAGAAGCATAAGCAATAACTCTACCCTCCTGCATCAATACACAACCAATACCAACTCTCGAAGCATCATAATACACTGCATATGAACCTGAAGCTGATGGCAAAACTAACACTGGAGTTGTGGTCAAAGCTGTCTTGAGCTTTTGAATGTTGTCCTCACACTCGTCCAACTATACAAATGAAACACCCTTCTAAGTCAACTTGGTCAAGGGCGATGCGATAGATGAGAATCCCTGGACAAAACGACGATAATAACCCGCCAAACCAAGAAAGCAGCGAATCTCTGTGGCTGAGGACGATCTAGGCCAACTCTGAACCACCTCTATCTTCTTTGGGTCAACCTGAATACCCTCGCTGGATACCACGTGCCCCAAGAAAGCCACTGAACCGAGCCAAAACTCACACTTGGAGAATTTTGCATAAAGCTTCTCCTTTCTCAATCTCTGCAACACAAATCTCAAATGCTCCGCGTGCTCCTCCTGACTATATGAGTACACCAGAATATCATCAATGAAGACTATGACAAATGAATCAAGACAAGGCTGGAACACGCTGTTCATCAAATGCATGAACGCTGCTGGGGCATTGGTCAGCCCAAAAGACATCACCAAGAACTCATAATGACCATATCTGGTCCTGAAAGCTGTCTTAAGAATATTCGAGTCCCTGATCTTCAACTGGTGATAACCTAAATGGAGATCAATCTTAGAGAACACTTTCGCTCCCTGAAGCTGATCGAATAAATCATCAATGTGAGGCAAAGGATACTTGTTCTTAATTGTTACTTTATTCAATTGCCTATAATCAATGCACATTCTCATAGTGCCATCCTTCTTCTTCACAAATAGAACCGGCACACCCCAAGGTGACATACTAGGTCGAACGAACCCTTTATCAAGGAGTTCCTGAAGTTGTTCTTTTAATTCCTTCAACTCCACTGGTGCCATACGATACGGCAGAATAGAAATGGGCTGAGTGCCCGACACCAAATCAATACCAAAATCAATATCCATGTCCGGTGGCATGCCCGACAGGTCTACAGGAAACACATCGGGAAAATCCTCACAACTGGAATAGAATCAATATTGGGAGTCTCAGAACCGACATCTCACACAAAGGCTCTACGAAAGACAACCCTTCTCAACCATACGCTGGGCTTTCTAGAATGAGATCACCCAACAGGGAACATAATCAGTCACACCTCGCCACTCGATCCGTGGCACACCCGGTATAGCCAATGTAACTTTCTTAGCATGACAGTCTAGAATAGCACAACACGGAGACAGTCAATCCATGCCCAAAATGACATTGAAATCCACCATGCTCAATAATAATAGATCCACTCGGGTCTCCAGACCCCCAATAGTCACCACACACGACCGGTACACACGGTCTACAACAATAGTATCGCCTACCAGGGTAGTTACATGATCGCAGCCTACTCCACACTACTAAAAAGTAGGAAGAGAGGGTCGTAATAGCTTTTTCCCGATTTGTGGGTCGGGATCGATTTCCACAGAGAGCTAGGAATGGAGTCGAGTATCTATTTAGGTTGGAATTGCGTTTTTGTTCCAAATATCACTTATAATCATTTTTGGTTTCCTTTATATTCTACTATTATCAAACTACAAATTACAATTTAGCCTAAATTAACTACGAGTAAATTGCTACAAGTTGTATCTAATAGTTTAAAAGGCACTAGGGTAGTGGCATCCTCCTAGGTGGCCAATTGACGGGTAATTGAACCTAAGGCACGATTGACATGATTGGGGAATATGCTATAACCGTTGCACAATTTTACCCACTCTCACACCTATCGATAGAGAGAGTGATTTTGCCCAATTGACTTTCTCAAGACCAATAGGGTAGGCAAATTTGCTCAAGCAACTGGGGTTCAAGTCGGGTATTACTCTCTCGAGGTTTAACCCTTTAATTGGGACTATAAATTCTCTTGAGTCCATCTCAATTCCTTGTTGGGTTAATTTCAGAGACTTAGGCTATCTTTCTCAAGAAGAACCCAAGTCAACTTAGCACAAACTAGTGTTTGCAACCACTAATTCATAGATTAAACCATGAAATTAACCCAAATAACAAACACCCATATTCAATCTAACCTTAAATCACAACACCCATCAATTACTCACACTAAGGTTGAGTCACAACCCTAGCTAATGGGTATAGCTACTCATGCTTGAAGAGAAAAATAGAGAAATAGATGAAGATAAAGACATATTAATTATTGCTAAGGTAAATACAAAGATTCAATGATAAAAACTAAGTAAAAATGCCTAAAATGGCTAAGAAAATTCTTCTCACGAGCGCAACTAACGTCTGATAATATCTGATACCCTAAAAATGGAAAAAGGTTCTTATTATACTAAGCAAGAAAAACAGGACAAAAATGCCCCTGCGGGGTCAGTGCGGCCACACTAGGCTCTTGACTCTGCAAATTCAACTCTCTGAACCCAGGCTAGAATGGACTTCGGTCGCGGAGGCATCTAGTGCGGCCCGCACAAACATGACCGCGGACCGCACAGGCTTGATCTTCAGAACTTGGCATCTCTCTGAACTTTGGTTCTGTGAACCGCACAGAATGGTAGTGCGGCCGCGGTGCCTTCAGTGCGGGCCGCACACTATCAACTCCGGCTGCATTGCTTTAATGCTTGAAAATCCAACTCTCTGAATCTCCCTAGTACGGATCGCACAAAGTGTAGTGCGGCTGCACTAGGCCTGTTTCTCCTAAGTTTTGTCTTGTCTTTGGTACTTGTGCCGGTTTCACTCCTTTTGAGCCGATCTTTAACATCTCATCACTTTGTTGATCAAACCTGCAATCAAGTACAACTTATGAGCCTTTTGGGACTATTTTGTATGAATTTATAATCAAAGCGTAAGCAAGAAGGAGCATGAAATGAGTCAAAATCCCTAGTTATCAACTCCCCCAAACTTAAGCTTTTGCTTGTCCTCAAGCAAACAAAACAAGACTCACCCCTTAAGAGAAAATCCAAGACTTTCAGCTATCCTAAAGTGACCTCAACTAGCATCAATTGGGACTAACAATTGCCCTCAATACAAATGAATCATTAACAACTTTTAACTTTTGAAAAACCATGGATCAAGTGTGACACAAGAGCATCAAGAGTTTACTCAACACATCAAAGAAGTCTCTCAATTTCTTTGGTCATTGTGGAACCCAAACTCACACATCCTCAACTCTCCCTAAGCAAACCTCACCTTTTTGAATATTGGCACATAAACCAAGGTTAATGGAAATTCACTCATCTCTCTCAAGAAAAAGTCGCAAGTCCGGCTCTAAGTACCATATGCTTGCCTCTTATGTAAGTATCCACTAATGTAAGCTTCATTCAACTCAAGATATTATAGGGCTTTTGTGGAGTCATTGTGAAGGCTTTTGGTTCAGGGTAGGAAATGTTTTGATCTAAGTGGGTTCCATCTTTCTTTAAGCACTTCTTTTGATTCATTTGGCACACATTTTATTGACTCTTTGAGTCATCTCACTTCTTTCTAAGGAGTTAGAGAGACACGTTGTCACTCTTTCTTATGCAATTCAAACCGTTTCTCCTTTTTCACCTTCCACACCTTTCATTCTTCGCTTTTCTTGAATCCCTTTTTATTCTTTTTCACATTGAACATTCTTTTTGTCTTTTGCTTTTCTTTCTTTTTCATTGCCTTTCCTTTTCTTCATTTATATGCCTTTTACCACTTTGTTGCCATCCTCGTCTCTCCCCCCCCCTCCCAACTTATACTTTTTCCATATGCTCAAGGAAAGATCGGGTACCAAGGGAGGGTATATTTTAGAACGGGTATAGGCTTGTATCATGGTTCTTGAAAGAAAAATGTCTAAGGCTCAAAAGGGTTAACTAGGGATCATATTATTGGTAGGCTATGGAATTTTTCAAGCTATCATTTGGATCAAGGAGGGCCTATAATCATGTCTCAAGTCAAAATTCACTTAGGATTTCGCCTCAACAAATATTCAGGGCAAGTTCTAGACCAATGGCTCGGGACTTGGCTTTGCAATTCAATTACTCACCACACAAGATAAAGGATCGCTAAAGATATAGAGTCGGGGGCCCATAACGACCTTAGATACGATTTGAGCACACAATGGTCCCGAAAAACCACTCGATGATTATCAGTCAACACAAGAGTCTCAAGGTCACGACTTTCACCATCCTAAACACAACATTTTGTCTTTGACCATGGGATCAAAGACAAATGTTCTAGGCCCAAGTGAAGCTTTGCTTGAGGTACCCTTAACTACAACTACTAAAAACAAAGACAAAAACGGACTCAAACCCTTAAGACGGTTGTCACGCCATCCATCATTGGGAAGAGCCACCCGGTTCACACAACACTCCCCATTTGAAAAGAACCGTGGTATTAAGAAAACTAAAGGCTTATTGAAAACGTCCAAAGCAAAACAAAAAGCTACGAACATAAATAAGAAGCTAAAAATGAAATTTTTTTGCGGAAAATAGAATGAATATATACAATAGGGAGTTTGAATATACAACGGGGATGAATATATACAATATGATGTAACTTTATATACAGACCCAAGGAAAGATAAAAAATGCGATAAAAGTAACTAAATATAAAATTATATACAGACCAAATGAAAAATCAAGAAAGCATAAAGATATCAATATATACAGTCATCCATAAATGTGTAGGGCTCACCCTCTCAAATAAAAGCTGGCATTGTCCCCAATGCCAACTGGTCTAAATAAGCACCAAAAACAATAGAAAAAGGATATAGAAGACTCCATAAGTCGTGTCTATCTGCATAGGATCATGGGTGGTCCTTGGTCCTCTGTGTGCTCGGGAACCTTAGACTGGTTCCCGGTGGTTTGCTCTACTACTACTGGGACCTGGGCCTGGACCTCGACAGGCTGTGGAACTGGTACATCCTGTGGCTGACTGAAGGAAGCCTCCGGTGGGTCCGCCAACTGGATGATGGAAGCAACCAAAATAGCCCGGTAGAGAGGAAGGGTCTGATCATGGGTAGTAAGATCTAACCAGCTGCACACAAATGTCTCCCAACCCCTCGCCTCAAAGTTCAAGGTTCTCCGCAACATTTTGACCCCCACAATCAACCAATTAGGAACGGTACCCGGGATTGCCAGGTATTGAGCTAACCATGAACGGACCTCCTTGCCCATCTCCATCTTTTCCATATATAGAGTCTCATCCTCCTTGTTGAAGCCCAAATATTCGTTTATTGACTTCCCATCGAACAAAACTTTCAAATTACGAACTTTGGTCACTTTTGGAGCCCTTTTTGATGTGGGCTACATTGCAATAAAACTCTTTGACCAAATGCTCGTTGGCATCGACACAGTCATCTAAGAAGTGTTCCCAGCCCACTCGAGTTCTGAATTGTCTTTGCACGTTAGGGTTGAGGGGTAATAGATCTTTGTCAATGAAACTCCACTCCGGTATCAACTTTATCACCGGCCACCACTCCCTAAACTTGTGGTACGCCACCTGGCTCACAAACCTATCCTCCCAAACATCGGGCTTTTTAGTTCGGGCTATGCCTCCAACCTAAGGCTCACCACCTTCAGCTACCTCCTCATCCCCTTGAACTTCCTCCTCACCTCCGTCTGCACCCTCCCCAGATAATGAAGCTGTGGGGGAGGTGGAGTATTCACCACTACCAGCTGCTGAGCCCTCAGACAACTCAGTAGAAACATGCCCTAGTGCTTGGGTAGTGGGTGATGAGGGAAGGGTGTCTCTATGTCTGGCCCTCTCCGGATACGGGATGTATTCTAGGACTAAGTCCGAAGAGATCTCCCGAGAGGGCTCGTACTCACTCCCCGACATGTCAATGGCTCTGTTAGCCGCTTTTATGGCCTTCCTCATGTTCTTGATGTTTTACCTAGCTTGGGGAGCGAGTTTGATCATTTTCTATTTTCCACCCCAGGAAGATTCACCTCTTCCGGGTTGTTTTGACCTCTTGCCTTGTTGTTTAACCATTATCTGCAAACACAATCATCTAACATTGTTAGTATCAACAGAAGCAGTGGGAACATTGGGGTAGAAAGAATTACAGAATAGACTTAAAATGTTGCAGACACAAAATGGAGTGCGGCCGCACAGGGGACAGTGCAGTCCACACTGGGATGGGGTTCAGACTACCCATCCTCTGAATCTGACCAGTGCGGCCCACACAAAATGGTACCGCAGCCGCACTGGGCCAGTGCAGATCGCACAAAGTGTAGTGCGGCCGCACTACCCAAGAGTTATCTTTCAGAAGTTCATCAGTGCAGTCCGCACAAAATGGCACTGCAGACCGCACTAGGGCACCGTGAACCGCACAGAAAACGACCGCAGTCCGTACTATATGCCCAGACTTGGCACTGAGTTAAGGTTCATCAAATTTTGCTTTTAAGTCCAAATTTGTCCCTAATTTGTCCCTGCATGTTTACCCAGTCCAGTACACTAACTAAGTAGATAAGAATCAAAAATCTAACTACCCTAACCTAACAAATTAAGACATTACGGGAGAAGGAAGAAATAAAAACTAAGAAAAAAATGAAAATTAAATGCAAGTGACAAAATTAAACAAGTAAAGAGGAATATTAAAGTACCAGATTGTGAGGTGAATTGAATCAAATGAGTTTCAACAAGTAATTACGTGCAAGTGAGAAGATGAACAATGTTTAATTTCTCAGAGGTTTCAAATATGCGAAAAGGGTAACAGGGGGTTCTCAGGGTCTATTAATAGAAAAGCCCCTGGGGCCCAACCTCACCTACCAGTGCGGACCGCACAAAATGGACCGCGGTCCGCACTGACTTGTTTAGCACAAGTTTGAGAAGGCAACCTTCTATGGTCCGCACAAATCGGACTACGGCCGCAGAGGTCAGCCGCATATCGCACAAAATGTAGTGCGGCCGTGGTGGAAAACTTCAGAGAAGCTTCATCTTACCCACACCAGTGCGATCCGCACAGAATGTACTACGGTCGCACTAGAAACTTCAGAGACTTGAGCATTTTTTCCATCATGCCTTACACTGCATCAACACAATCCTGCAACATCTCACAATCAATTAGCCCAAAAATTAATCCTATACTACAAAGAAAATCAAAGAAAAAGACATGGGTTGCCTCCCAAGAAGCGCCTGATTTAACGTCGCTGCACGACGCATGTTACCACCACATCACTTGAGTGAAGGAGCGCCACCACATGGCTGTCATCAAACTTTCCAAGATAATGCTTGACCCGGTGCCCATTAACTCTAAAGACTTCACTATTTTTGTTTTTCAAATCAAGAGCACCAAAAGGGGTCACAAACACAACTTCAAACGATCCACTCCATTTGGATTTGAGCTTTCCCGAAACAAACGTAACCGAGAGTTGAACAAGAGAACCAAATCACCTACGTTAAACTCCTTTCCACGAGCATATTTGTCATGAAGGTACTTCATCTTGTCCTTATACAAGGACGAACTGGAGTAGGCATGAAATCTAAATTCATCAAGTTCATTGAGCTGTTCACACGAAGATTAGCTATAACATCCCATTCCAAATTCAACTTCCTCAAAGCCCACATGGACTTGTGCTCTAACTAAACCGGAAGATGGCATGCTTTCCCAAACACCAACCGATATGGAGACACACCAATCGGAGTCTTGTAAGCCGTCTGATAAGCCCATAGAGCGTCATCCAACTTCTTCGACCAATCGGTCCTATTAGCATTGACCGTCTTTGACAAGATACTCTTGATTTCCCTATTGGAGACTTCCACTTGACCACTAGCTTGAGGATGATAAGGGGTCGAAACATTATGATTGACACCGTACTTGGAAAGCAACGTGTCGAAAGCTTTATTGCAAAAATGAGATCCCCCATCACTAATAATCGCACGGGGAGTGCCAAACCTTGTGAAAATGCTCTTCTTAAGAAATGCAACAACACTCCGGGCTTCATTGTTAGGCAAAGCCACGGCTTCAACCCATTTTGAGACATAGTCAACCGCCACGAGAATGTAAGTATTCCCACAAGAGCTAACAAATGGACCCATGAAATCGATGCCCCAAACATCAAAGATATCCACTTCAAGAATGGTATTGAGAGGCATATCATCCTTTTTTGAAATTCCACCCGCTCTTTGGCAATCGTCACACCTCTTCACAAAATCACCCGCATCTTTGAACAAGGTTGGCCAATAGAATCCACAACTAAGAACTTTCGAGGCGGTCCTCACCCCACCGTGATGGCCACCATAGGGTGAAGAGTGGCAAGCCTCTAAGATACTCAATTGTTCTTCCTCCGAGACACATCTACATATCACACCATCCGTGCAAATCTTGAACAAGTATGGCTCATCCCAATAGAAATCCAAACTATCCCGCTTGAGCTTCTTCCTTTGGTTAGAAGAGAGCTCACAGGGGATTACTCCAGTCACAAGGTAATTGGCAAAATCAGCAAACCATGGCATATCATTCATTGACACCGCAAGGAGTTGTTCGTTGGGAAATGAATCGTTAATCTCAAGACCATCACAAGGCCTCCCCTCCTTCTCCAAACGGGACAAGTGGTCTGCCACTTGGTTCTCACTACCTTTCTGGTCCATAATTTCTAGATCAAACTCTTGAAGTAGTAACACCCATCGCATCAATGTTGCCTTGGAGTCTTTCTTTGTCATCAAGTACCTAAGAGCGGCATGATCGGTGTGCACTATGACATTAGCCCCCATAAGATACGGCCGAAACTTTTCCATTGCAAACACAATAGCCAACAACTCTTTCTCGGTGACTGTATAGTTCCTTTGAGCCTTATTCATGGTCTTGCTTGCGTAGTACACCAGATGAAACATCTTATTAACCCTTTGACCCAAAACAGCCCCAACTGCAACGTCACTTGCATCACACATGAACTCGAAAGGCAAGCTCTAATTTGGTGCGGTAATAATAGGGGTAGTGGTCAACTTAAGCTTGAGAAACTCGAATGCTTGCATACATCCCTCATCGAACACAAACTTTGCATCCTTTTCTAGCAACTTGCACAAGGGGTTTACCACTTTTGAAAATCTTTTATAAACCTCCGGTAAAAACCCGCGTGCCCAAGAAAACTCCCCACCCCTTTGACAGAAGTAGGGGGAGGATGTCTTGAAATCACTTCTATCTTGGCTTTGTCAACGTCAATCCCTCGCTTTGAAATCTTGTGACCCAACACTATACCCTCTTCAACCATGAAATGGCAATTTTCCCAATTGAGTACGAGGTTTGTGTCTTCACATCGGGCTAATACTCTATCCAAATTTCTCAAACATTCTTCAAAGGAATCACCAACCACACTGAAATCATCCATGAAGACCTCCAATATATCTTCCACCATGTCGGTAAAAATAGCCATCATGCATCTTTGGAATGTCGCCGGAGCATTACACAACCCGAACGACATCCTAGAGAAAGCGAAGGTTCCATACGGAAAAGTAAAGGTGGTCTTCTCTTGGTCCTCCGGGGCAACTAAGATTTGATTATACCCCGAGTACCCATCCAAAATGCAATAAAAAGCACGCCCCGCGAGACAATCAAGCATTTGGTCAAGGAATGGCAATGGGAAATGGTCCTTTCGGGTCACCTTATTTAGTTTCTGGTAGTCCATGCAAACCCTCCAACCTGTGACTGTCTGAGTAGGAATAAATTCATTGTTATCATTGGTCACCACAGTCATACCACCCTTCTTCGGTACACATTGCACCAGAGAAGTCCACGAGCTATCAGAAATAGGGTACACAACCCCGGCATCGAACCATTTTATCACTTCTTTCTTCACCACTTCTTGCATAGCCTCGTTCAATCTTCTTTGATGCTCCAAGGAAGGCTTTGCATCATCCTCCAAGATAATTTTGTGCATACAAAATGCGGGGCTTATTCCCCGAATGTCAGCTAGAGTCCATCCAATTGCCCTTTTCCACTTTTGAAGCACCGCCAAAGTGGCCTCAACCTGCATGTTAGTAAGGCAAGAAGAAAGAATAACTGGTAAAGTAGAGTTTGAGCCCAAGAATTCATACCTGAGGTGTGGAGGAAGTGGTTTCAACTCCAACACCGGTGGCTCCTCAATTGATGGTTTTGTTGGTGGAGTTTTCCAGTTTTCAAGATCCAAAGACAATTTTCTAGGCTCATAAGAATAAGAGCCCATCCTATGTAAGGCATTCACGCACTCCACTCTAGTTGCATCCTTATTGACATCATGATTTAATAGCACGGCCTCAAGATGATCCTCCACGTTGATCATAGCACTGGTATCATCCACAATCACAGCTGTGACAAGGTCTATAAATGAGGACACCTCGGTGCTATTGGGTTGCTTCATAGACTTGCAAACATGGAAAACGACATTTTCATCACCCACTCAGAAAGTGAGCTCACCCGCTTCAACATCAACCAATGACTTCCCCGTTGCAAGGAAAGGTCTACCCAAGATAATAGGAACCTCATAGTCCACTTCACAATCCAAAATGATAAAGTCGGCCGGCAAAATGAATTTGTCCACCCGGACAAGAACGTCATCAATAATGCCCAAAGGTCGCTTCATCGATCGATCTGCCATTTGAAGTCTCATTGAAGTTGGTCTAGGTTGCCCGATACCTAAAGTTTTAAAAACCGAGTATGGCATCAAATTGATACTAGCTCCCAAGTCACATAGAGCCTTGGCAAAATTCCACACTCCCAATGGTGCAAGGAATGGTGAAAGCACCGGGATCTTCAAGCTTCGGGGCCATTGAATGCACTATAGCACTAACTTGGTGAGTCATCTTTATAGTTTCATAATCCATAGAACGCTTCTTTGTAACCAAGTCTTTCATGAATTTTGCATAACCCGGCATTTGTTCAAGTGCCTCCACCAAAGGCACATTAATAGATAAGCTCTTCATCATGTCAATGAACTTTTTAAACTGATTATCATTCTTCTGTTTCGCGGGCCTTTGAGGATAAGGTGGAGGTGGCCTTGGCAAAGGAGCCTTGGCTTTTGGCACAACCGGCTCCGGTATGTCAATTATGTGTTCTCTAGACGGGTTCACATCATTTTGGGTTTCCACCTCAACTTCTTGAATATCAATCCTCACTTCATTGTTCACATTTTCATCAACCATATCTTCAACTACCAAAGGGACTTCATCATCTTGCAACTCAACATCATCATCCACGACTTGCTTTTGCTTAGAGGCATTCACATCACCGCCTTTCCCATTCTTGTTGTGACCGCCATAACATGATTGTTCCCACTCTTTGGGTTCACTACTGTATCACTTGGTAGAGCACCCTTTAGACGAGTATTCAATGACTGAGAGATTTGGCCTAATTGCACCTCCAAGTTATGAGAAGTTAACTGTGCATCAGAATCTGCATTCCTCTTCATCATCTGCTCGAACATCATTTCAATTCTACCCATATCATTACCAGAAGAACTAGGACCTTGAGAAGGGAAAGGGGTGGATTGTTCAGTTGTTGGTACATTGGGGGCCTTTGAAAGCCTTGCCCCAGGTTGCCTTGGTTTCTATTGTTGTTCCACCCACCTTGACTGTTATTGTTGCCCCAATTGTTGTTATTTCCATTCCAATTGCCTTGGTTGTTGTTTTGATTACCCCAATTGTTGTTTTGGTTGTTGTTGTTCCAATTACCACCACCTTGTTGTTGATTTCCCCAATTTCCTTGGGATCGCCATTGTTGGTTTGAAGAGTTGCCTCCATTGCCTTGATAGTTGTTGACATATTGTACCTTCACTTTGATCATCATAACCATCATTTTGAAACCCATCACATGTATCATCATATTGCTCAGAATTCCCTTGATTTTGTTGCCTCCTTTGCCTTCTTTTGTTGACAAGCATACTAGCACCCTCCATGGCATTCACTTGGCGAGGATTCTGAACTTGTTGCAACTGCGCCTTAGCCAATTGGTTCATAGTAGTAGTAAGCTCAGCTATCGCTTGCCCGTGATTATGTAATTCTTTGTGCAAATGGATAACTGTAGGGTCACCTTGAGGCACATTTGCTCTACTTTGCCATGCTGAAGAAGTGTCCACCATTTCATCAAGTACATCACATGCCTCATCATAAGAAAACTTCATAAAATTGCCCCCGATCAATTGGTTAACAATGCATTGATTTGTAATATTTATGCCCCGGTAGAAGGTTTGTTGGATCATGGCCTCAGTCATATCATTATTTGGGCACTCCTTCACCATCGTTCTATACCGCTCCCAAATCTCATGCAAAGGTTCTGTTGGCTCTTGCTTGAAGGCTAATATTTCATCTCGAAGTGCCGCCATATGACTAGGAGAGAAGAATTTGGCAATAAACTTATCCGCCAACTCATCCGAAGTGGTGATGGAATGGTTGGGGAGTCTCTCGAGCCAGTCTAATGCCTTCCCCCGAAGTGAGAACGGGAAAAGTCTCAATCTCAGCGCATCCTCGGATACATTCGTCTGCTTTCTCCCCCAACATATATCTACGAACCTCTTGAGATGTTTATAGGCATTTTGATTTGCAGCGCCCGTGAAGTACCCATGCTGCTCAAGTAAGGTCAACATCACATTGGTTACTAAAAGTTGCCCGCCCGGATTTTGGGTGGGACAATAGCACTTGCATAACCCTGGTTCGGAAGTACTCTGGGAGCCACTCTTGGAAGTGGCAGAGGAGGGTCTGGAATATTGTCATTTGGATTCACATTGGCATTGCGACCTCTACATTGTCCTTGAGGTGCAAGAGGCACCTTATCTTGCTCAAGATCATCTACCTCCTCCCCCACAATCACATTTCCAAGAGGGTCATTAGCGTTGTTTAAAGCCACGTTGGTACCTGAGTAGTGACACAAACAAGTAAGTAATAAAGAAGGAAAGAAGAACAATACACAAAACTAACTAAATAGATAGCTAAAACCGTTAGCTCCCCGGCAACGGTGCCAAAATATTGATCGCAGCCTACTCCACACTACTAAAAAGTAGGAAGAGAGGGTCGGAATAGCTTTTACCCGATTTGTGGGTCGGGAACGATTTTCACAGAGAGCTAGGAATGGAGTCGAGTATCTATTTAGGTTGGAATTGTGTATTTGTTCCAAATATCACTTCTAATCATTTTTGGGTTTCCTTTATATTCTGCTATTATCAAACTACAAATTACAATCGCTACTAAATTAACTACGAGTAAATTGCTACAAGTTGTATCTAATAGTTTAAAAGGCACTAGGGTAGTGGCATCCTCCTAGGTGGCCAATTGACGGGTAATTGAACCTAAAGCACGATTGACACGATTGGGGAATATGCTATAACTGTTGCACAATTTTACCCACTCTCACACCTATCGATAGAGAGAGTGATTTTGCCCAATTGACTTTCTCAAGACCAATAGGGTAGGCAAATTTGCTCAAGCAACTGGGGTTCAAGTCGGGTATTACTCTCTCGAGGTTTAATCCTTTAATTGGGACTATCAATTCTCTTGAGTCCATCCCAATTCCTTGTTGGGTCAATTTCGGAGACTTAGGCTCTCTTTCTCAAGAAGAACCCAAGTCAACTTAGCACAAACTAGTGTTTGCAACCACTAATTCATAGATTAAACCATGAAATTAACCCAAATAACAAACACTCATAGTCAATATAACCTTAAATCACAACATCCATCAATTACCCACACTAGGGTTGAGCCACAACCCTAGCTAATGGGTCTAGCTACTCATGTTTGAAGAGAAAAATAGAGAAATAGATGAAGATAAAGACATATTAATTAATTGCTAAGGTAAATACAAAGATTCAATGATAAAAACTAAGTAAAAATGCCCAAAATGGCTAAGAAAAGTCTTCTCACGAGTGCAACTAACATCTGATAATATCTGATACCCTAAAAATGGAAAAAAAGTTCTATTTATACTAAGCTGGAAAAATTGGACAAAAATGCCCCTGCGGGGTCAGTGCGGACCGCACAAAATGGTGTGCGGATGCACTAGGCTCTTGACTCTGCAAATTCAACTCACAGAACCCAGGCTCTGTGGACCACACAGAATGGACTGGGGTCACGGAGGCATCTAGTGCGGTCCGCACAAACATGACCGCGGACCGCACAGGCTTTATCTTCAGAACTTGGCATCTCTCTGAACGTTATTCTATGGACCGCACAGAATGGTAGTGCGGCCGTGGTGCCTTCAGTGCGGGCCGTACACTATCTACTACGACCGCATTGCTTTAATGCTTGAAAATCCAACTCTCTAAATCTCCCTAGTGCGGACCACACAAAATGTAGTGCAGTCGCACTAGGCCTGTTTCTCCTGAGTTTTGTCTTGTCTTTGGTACTTGTGCCGGTTTCACTCCTTTTGAGCCGATCTTTGACATCACATCACTTTGTTGATCAAACCTGCAATCAAGCACAACTTATGAGCCTTTTGGGACTATTTTGTATGAATTTATAATCAAAGCGTAAGCAAGAAGGAGCATAAAATACGTCAAAATCCCTAGTTATCAATACATGAACACGTAAAGCAAGAAACTCATGGGGCGTACCCAAATAATGATCAAAATATGAGGACACATAAGAAAAGGTGGAACCGGAATCAAATAATATAGAGGCATTTCTGTGGCAGACTGAAACAATACCTGTAATGACAGCACTAAAGCAATAGCATCGGGTCTGCCTAGGAGTACATAGAAACGGGCCTGACCGCCACCTGATTGACCTCCCCCTCTGGGGCGACCCCTGGCTGACTGACCCCCACCCCTAGCTGACTGAGCGGGTGGTGGTGAAGAAACTGGTGCTGAAGTAGATGACTAACCTTTCTGCTGAGATGAACTAGCAAAACAACGAGGACACTGCCTCCATATGTGATCCATCTCGCCACACTCATAATAACTCCCAAGTGCTGGAGAAGGGGACTGAAGGGAACCCCTTGCACCGGAGTGACTAGCATATGCACTCGGCATAGAAGAGCCATGGACTGATGGAGCACGGGTCAAACTCTAAGCTGGAAAGGCACTAAGTGATGACTGGCCCTGCTGAGAACTGTGATGACCATGACCCGAAGATGCCCCACGATAACCTGGGCGAGTTGGCTGAGCATGCCTGAATTGACGGCCTCTACCATGCTGAAATTGACCCCTCGAAGGAGCTCCACTATAACTGTCAGATCCTTGAGACCTCTTGGCCTTCCTCTCCTCTCGCTCCTGGTGACGAATAGACTCAATCTCACGGGCGATATCCACAACCTCCTCAAAAGTAGCACCAGTTACCCTCTCCCTAGTCATGAGAATACAGAGCTGATAAGTAAGACCATCAACAAACCTCCTAATCCTTGTTCTATCTGCCGGGACCAACCAGATGGCATGACGAGCCAACTCAGAGAACCTCAACTCATACTGTGACACGGGCATCTCCCCCTAACACAACCACTCAAACTGCCTACGCAGCTCCTCTCTGCGAGACTGTGACACATACTTCTCCAGAAAGAGAACGGAGAACTGCTGCCAGGTAAGAGGTACTGCACCAATAGGCCTACGCCTCTCAAAATCCTCCCACCAAGTAAAAGCAGCTCCTGAAAACTAGTAGGTGGTAAAAGCGACCCCGCTGGTCTCCAGAATACCGGCTGTACGAAACATCCTCTGACACTTATCCAAGAAACCCTGGGCATCCTTGCCCTCTACGCCACTGAAAGTCGGTGGCTGAAGTCTACCAAATCTCTCCAACTTACGCTGCTCATCCTCCGGCATGGCAGGAACTACGTAGTCCTGAGCAGCTGCAACCGGCTAGGCCGGATGTGCCCCCGACATCTGGAGTCCCTACACGACCTGCTCAGGTGTGCGAGCGGCGGGAGTCTGATTGCCTCTCCCGACCTAAGAAGTAGTTGCGGCTGTAGTGGCTAAAACCGCCTGAGCTAGGCCAGTGCAAATTGATAAGATCTGAGCCAAGGCCTCCTGAAGACCCGGAATCACAATGGGCACAGCTGGTGCCTGAACTGGTGTTGCTGGAGCGTCCATAACTGGGACCTGATCCTCAACTGGGGCAGCTGGTGGATCTACAGGTGCTTCCCTCACTGCTCTGCTTCTACCATGACCGCGTCTTCGACCTCTAGTGGCCACAGCTGGTGGCACTGGTGGTCGTCTACCCTGTCCGGTAGCGCGTGTCCTCACCATCTGTGAGAGAATAGAATAACGAAAGTTTAGTACTCAGATCAACAAGTTCGCACGACAAGAATTTCAAGAATATGAAGTTTTTCCTAAAGGTTCTACAGCCTCTCAGGCATAAATACAGACGTCTCCGTACCGATCCGCAAGACTCTACTAAACACCGCTCATGACTCGTGAGACCTATGTAACCTAGACTCTGATACCAACTTGTCATGACCCTAACCCCGAACCCGGTCGTGATGACGCCTATCATGAAGACAAGGCCAGCCACATAAACCCAATTCACTTTTTAAACAGTTAAACAACATAAAAATAGTCTAAAACATGGTTTAATGGTACTAAGTAGCGAATAATAGCAAGTAAGTGCGGAAGTACAACCCGACACAGCCCTAACCGAGGTGTCACAAGTCATGAGCATCTAACAACACTAAGTCCTCAAATGTAATTACAGAGTTTAAATACTAAACTAAGGACATAAAGGAAAGAGATAGGGAGGAGCTCCGGGTTGCGAACGCCAACAGCTACCTAAAGACTCCCGAAGATACGCCTGAAGCTGGAATGAATCAGCACTCGGGAGCGGGACCAGCTATGCCTGAATCTGCACACAGGGTGCAGGGAGTAAAGTAAGTACTCCAACTCAGTGAGTAACAAATGTAAATAACGACTGAAAGTAAGAAAACACGTAAGACACATGGCATTCTATAATGAAGCAGTAAAATCATTTAAAAACAGTAACCTAGTGAAAAGCCAAGTAAAAATCCTCTTTCAACAAGTAAACAAGTAATTGACAGGTGGTTAAGGTAAAGTAAACAAATAGAAGTTTGCCCCTCGGGCACAATATCAACGGATCCGCCCCTCGGACAACATCTCAGAATAATACCAGCCCCTCGGGCTCAATCTCATATCATAATGGGTACCCGCGCTCACTGGGGGTGTGCAGACTCCTGGAGGGGCCCCTTACGGCCCAAGCGCAATATCAAGTCACCTCGTGGCATCATCACTAGGCCCTCGGCCTCATATCAATCAAGCCACCTCGTGGCGTACATATCTCAGGCCCTCGGCCTCAAATTAGTATAGTGTTTCCTCATAACATAAGCCCTCGGCCTTACTCAGTCAAAAATCCTCACAAGCCCCTCGGGCAATAGTAAAATAGTGTTTCTCAGCCCAAACATCATTTAAAATATCATTTAAGTCATAAAACTGAGTAAACATGGTTGAGTAGTAAAACAGTGAAAAATAACATGACTGAGTTCAAGTATAAAGTCAAAATAGTGAGGAAATATCAATAAAAATCTCCGAAAGGTTCAAATAGTTAGTACAAGGCCCAAATATGGCATTCAACCCAAATCATGATGATAGCAAATAGATTTCAGTCAAATACGCGGTAAAATAGTCATTCGAGACGGACCAAGTCACAATCCCCAACAGTGCACGACCCCAAGCTCGTCATCAAGCGTGTGCCTCACCTCAATATAGCACTACGATGTGCAATTCGGGGTTTCAAACCCTCAGAACATCACTTACAATCATTACTCACCTCGAACTGGCTAAATCTCTAGCTCGCGACGCCTTTGCCCCTTGAATCGGCCTTCACTCGCGTCGAATCTATCCAAAATCAGAATGAGAACGTCAAAATATGCTAAAGGGACGAAGCCCAAGCGAAAACAATCAATAAAGGGCACAAATCCCAAAATTACCAAAACCCGACCCCCGGGCCCACGTCTCGAAATTCAGAAATTTTTACACCAATAGATTCCTTATCTTCCCACGAGTTCATACATATCAAAAGTTCTCAAATCCGACCCCAAATGTTCCTCCAAATCCCCAATCAAAAGTCCAAATTTCCAAGCCCTAGTTCTTCAATTTTTTTAGCTTAATTTCCATGATTTTCTAGGTGGAATTCACATAATAATCGAGTTTTAAGTCCGAGAATCTTACCTCCCAACGATTCCCCTATATCAAAATCTCGCCTACCAACCGGAAATCACCAAAATATCAACTTCGCTAATTCAAGCCTAAATCTACTTCGAACCTCCAAAACTCATTCCGATCACGCTCCTAAGTCATAAATTACCTCCCGAAACTAACCGAACCCTCGAAACTCACTTCCGAGCCCTCTAACACATAAGTCAACATCCGGTTGACTTTTCCAACTTAAGCTTTCTTAAAAGAGACTAATTGTCTCAAACCTTACCAAAATCATTCCGGATTCGATCCGACCAACCCGATACCACAAAACACGGATAAACAAGGCATAAAGAAACACAAATGGAAAAAACAGAGCGGTAACTCATGAGACGACTGGCCGGGTCGTCACAATTTTGAAGAAAAATATGCATGTCATGTTACTGAAAACTTAGATCAGTGAATAGCTTATGTAACAGTACACATATGGTATATATAAGTTTTGACAATAACGTCATACATGCAGAACTTATGATATTGGTCAATGTGTTTCTAAGTATGTGTTTATCCCCGAATTCAACTTTCGTCTTCCGAAATTAAAGAATATCCTTTTAAATTTGTGTGAAAATAATTATCAGTTTGTTTATGTTTTGTAGTTATAATAAATAAACCACAAGGACAAATATCCTAAATATTGGACTATATTTACCACAATATATTTTCTTACAAGAATAACTATGTGTTGCACTTTCAAGAGATATCAACATCGACAACAACAGTTCTGGTTATGGCATAGTAACCAAAGCATTAGAAGGAAACATATACAAAAAACACACCATCTATAAAGAAGTGTTCGGTAAGATACCATCACATCAGATACCTTTAAACTACAATGCATAATTATCTACTTAACATAACTAAAATTGATCATTTATGTTCTGATGATATCCTTTTATTTTGAATTCACGTATTGTGCTAATGTAACAATATTTTCCGGCATTTAGATGATTGTTGCAGTATTATATATACAATTTCTCTCATTAATTTGTGTGTGTGTATATATATATATATATATATATATATATATATATATATATATATATATATTATAATTGATTTAATGTAAACATTAATAAGTTTTTCATCCCGAGAAATTGTTTTTTTTTCCTCATTGACTTTAATTTAGGTTTCGAATAATAAATTGTGTGTTTCAAAGAAATGAACAATTAATGAGTACTGTACATAGAGTTCGGTGAGTAACATCTGTAGTTGAAAGATGGTACGAAGAGTTTTCGTACTAGTGACGATCCTGATCTTGGCTCAAACTGGAAGTCTAAACTCGCACCAAGAATCAGGTGAATGGAGCTGTGATCGAACCAGGACATCCATATTCAAGCCGAATTCAAGCCAGGGAGAATCACCCTAGATGGGCAGGTTGATGATTGGAAAGAAATAAATGGCTGTGCATTTTCACTTTTACCTGCTTTAGACCCGCATTCAGATAAACCATATAATGGTGGCAAAATGACTATCAAGGTACATTGTGAAACAGACTCAATAGAGCTGAATGTTACATATGATTCATATAGTCAAATTGAATTTTTGTCACTGTTCATCGTGAAGAAAAGACCAAGCATTTGTCCTTATTTTTTCTTTTTGAAATTTTTAGATTCTTTATCCTCTTGTGAAATTGGCTTGAATAGAGCGGAATGGCTACATATGATTCATATAACCACCGCAGTTAGTTTCCAATTACTATAATTTTGTCATAACTCAATGTGGAAGAAAGACCAAATTTTTTTTTGGGGCAACTACATAATTTTGTTGAAATGAGCCCGGAATAAAGGGGAATAGTTAGAAATGATTCGTTTTAGCCACTTGACTTGTTTGGAATTGAGCCACAGTTGATTGATCGATTGATGATTGTATTTACTGAGATGAGTCTGAGCACAGGGTTCTCTTGTTCTTTTGCAGGCGTCACATGATGGCAAAGAGATTTTCTTCATGTTGCAAGTCGAAGGGGATTACACATATTCTGAAGGGTATGGATTTTTTCAAGTCAGAGAACAAGAGACCATCGTGCTTTATTACAATTTGTATTTCCTGCTTAATTAGGAAGGAAAGAATGGGTAGAGGATGGTATTCGAAGAAATGTCACATCTTAGTTATAAAAGATATAAAGGAGGATTAGTTTAGAGGTGGATTCTTGATTTCATGACTTATTTTAAGTTTGCCATTAACTCGCAACGTCCTCCTTTATTCGGACATGGAAAGAGTAATGTGAAGCTCATATTAGTGGAGTTTGGAATTGAGGCATGGACAATAGGTTGATTGATTGATTAGTTTAAAGGTGGAGACTCTTCAATTAAGTATGTAGTAAGATCAATTAAATTTGGTCAGACCGCAAGGGTAACAAGTAACTTGTGCAAGAGGCTGTATTTCCTTGTCATCCAGTTACCTAATATGCTTATGCTGATTTAACCCATTAGCAGCTTGATCATTTATGGGATTCCACTCTCTTCCCACTTGTCACCATCATCTCTGCAGTTCATCTGACTGTAGGAATGCAAAAATTTTATTGTTGGTCCTCAAACAATGTCTGACATCTTTTTTTCTTGTTTGAGACTTTAATTCTCGCATTTTTGTTGCTCACTTCAGATACAGTAACAAGGCTGCCTCTATCGCTATTATGTTCCAAATTGGTGAAAATGCATCTTATCATAGAGTAAGTGGCTTCAGCATCTGTTCCCTTTCTCTTTCATTTTTTTTCCTTTTATATTTCCCTCTTCCTGTTAAATATTGTGAACAACATATTAAGATAATGTCTGAGAAGTTCTTGTACTTTATAACTCCAAGATGGGAGGGTTTGAAGAGGGACGTGATACTTGCATGAACAAGACATGCAAGGGCCACGAAGTTGACCTTATGCATTTCTCAATAGGAAAGGCAATTCCTGGAAGACTATATGGAGGCAACCTGGTAGACAATAGTGAGGGAAATGGAGGTGACAGGTGAACCAAGTTGTTCTGCACTTCTTGTAACATTTTACGGTAAATTTTGTGCCATTAAATTAGTCAAGAAGTACTAATTCATACCTTTTGGCAGACTAGGACAGGTTTGGTCATTTGGTCGACCTATATGGTTGGAACCCACACTGCCGTTATTTAGATGGAATCGGTCCTTCAAGTAATTTGGAAATATTTTTTAGGAAGCTTCAAGCTTTTTCTCAACATCTGTATAATTGGATAGGATAGATAATAGTTGAATGGTATCATTGCATTCTATTGTAGTGGGACATGGAAATTAACATAGAACTGCAAAAGACTCATCAAGTAGTGAGGAAGTCGTAGACGGATGCATATTAGTTGTAATTGTTAACATGGTGTGCAACATTTTGACCTGAATTTTGGTATAGATTTTGTATTGTTATGATTAGGACATGCCTTTTGTTTTACAAACATTAGTTTTTTTTGTTTGTAACGTGTGTCGTTCTGTGATTTTTGATTTTGTGTCTTCTCTCATTTTTGAACTAAATCTGCACTGAACTCTCCCACCCCACCCCCACACTTAAAGGGAACTATTACTTAATAGTGTACAAAAATGTGTTGGTCCTTTCTTCACTGAGTATCAATGAGTCTACTTTTCATGAGGAAATAAATTGCAAAATAAATAGGGTTGTTACATTGTTTTCAACAACCTGGAAAATTTGTCCGAGTAAAATTGACTGGGATGTAAGATAATACTCTGCTGTACTGTAGTGCAATTTCGTCTTGAAGGATATACAGAAAAAAGACCATCACTGTTCCTTGATGGTTGAATTCTAATGTGAAGCAAGATATATCATAGGGGTGAATACATCTCAAGTGAATCATGGTGGGTTTTCACTCTCACACATTGATTACTTATATGGTCACCGGTTTCTCTCTTTGACCGCCAAAATATTGTAGCAGCTATTATTTACTTATTAAAATAAATAAATAAAATCTGGTGGAAACTGCGACCTATCTGCTTTCTAGATGCAGGACATGTCGTTCTTCTTTATTTTCTTGGTAGGTATTTGGCAATTAGCTGATCTCAAGCTGAAAGTGTTGTTAGGAAAGCCATTTTAATTTCTAGTATCCAGACTGCAGAATTCTATTGCATATGTTTCAACAGCTTTTTTTCTCCTCTTTTTCTCTGTGGTCTGCCTATTGATTTCTCCTTGTATAACAGTGAATGATTCTAGTGCACAGAATGATTGGAAAGGAACTTGGTGGCACAGTAGCTTGACTCATCACTCAGGTAAATATATGGTTTCTAATCCCTGAAAATTTTGTCAGTTCTGTACATTTTACTTGTTCTTTTGCAAATTAGAAAGAAATAAAGCTGCTTTCTTCTCCTATAGCATGGGGCATAAATATATTAGGAAGCTTTTTCAAATTTTTATGAACTAGAAGTTTCAGTACATGCATACAGGAATAGAACAATCGTGATACCATACTTGTAGGATGTTACAAAAGGGATCATAGAATAGAACAAATCTTTATAAGCAAATTGTTCTGAGTGAACAGGGAAATACAACTCACTTCGATTCAGATAACTGTCTTAAAAGTGATAAGCCAGCTTCCCCGACTTTCTGCACTACTGCAACTCAATTGGCTGTTTTGACGTCATTGATCTAACACATTGACCCTGTAATGTCATCCTCTTCTTCCTGTGTTGCACAAACTTCTTTCTTTCCAGATTCTCAACTGAACTTCCACAGACACCTCATTGGACTTTGAAACGGTACCAGTTAAGATGGAGTGCTCATGGAGTAATAGCACTTCACTACTCAAGCTTTGATGTCCTTGTTATGCACCATTTGAAATGTATTTCTTTTTACGAATGAAATATCTGAGTTGTTACTTTTGTTATACTTCACTTCCATATATATAGGTTGAGAACACCTAGGCACTAGATTTGAGGTGAAAATTTTGCTTAAGAGAAGAATGAATACAGATGATTCATATAGTCAATCCCAACTAATTTTGGATGGAGTGATAGTTTATTGATTAATTGATCGGTAGTACTCCGTAGGAATCCAAGGGAACTAACTTTGAACACAGTAGTAAATTCATCTCAACATTTACTTCTATCCACATAGACCTTACTAGAAAAGATGCCGAGACAAATATATTTTTGGGACTAATTGCAGAAGATGATAAATTGAGAACAAAAGTGATGTTCTTTTTTGTTGGAAGTCTATGTCTAACATGATCAAACATTCCCAGGAGCTATATGTCCATTAGTGTCTTTTTGTTCTCCAACCACATGCGGTTTTGTTGAAATAGCAATTTACCAGTTAAATTATGAAAATATTAGTGAAGTTCTTTTCCTCATCCATGCTAATCCAAGGATAAGATAGAGACTCTGTACACCTTTCCTGCATTCTAAGATAGCATAGCTAAAGACTAGGAATATTTTTTTGCTGTAATCAGTAGAGATCTCTATGCCATACCACAGAAGAACAGTTTAGATTCCACTGAGATAGAATGCTCTTTTCACTTGATAAACACAATAATGCAGGGAATAAGAGATATTTAAATGTTATAAGTGTAATGATGTCCAAGCATACAAGATTGTCATACGGTGGCGACTGTTTGGAAGGCTGTATTTAGAGTGAGGAGAACAGAGTGTATCCTTTACATGACTTCCTCAGTTACCTATAGATTCAGCGATCGGACTGAGTTTTTGTATCCTAGCTTTGTACATATACCAGCACCATCTTGCGGCTGTTTTCCAGTAAAATCTCTTACTTACCAAAAATAGAAATGAGAGGAAAAATAATATTGTGTTTCAGGCAGTGCCCTTGTTTGTGTTGTATATATCTGTATTGCTCCACTGTGGCTTCTCATTATGAAGGCTGTTGACTTATCAAGCGAATTATGTTAGGAAGCTTGTGTAACAAAATTTTGGTTGTTGTTTGTTAGTTACTGTGCCTTACAGCTCCTTGCCTTTTACCACCTTTATTCCAACACTAACTCTTAAAGTTGAAGCAGGTTTTGTTAAGGATGACAGCCCATATTCATCCAGCAATCAATCCGGTGCATATTATTTTGAATTTTCCAGGCCACTCAGAACAATGGATCGCCTTCAACAGGTAATGAAGTGCTAACCTGACATTAGTGATTGATGGAGATGCTGTTACAATTGAAAAGCACCCCGGCAGTAGATTTTGGAGTAGAACACATTTCCTTGCATTTTTATACAGAATTCTTTCTGCTTACATGCATTTGTTATTTACATTACAACTGTCTGCCAAACCAGCTCTTTAATTTCTACTGACGCAAAGTTGATTGATTGTGGTTGGGCGTGGATTTTTTACAGGACGCTCAATTCACAATTGGAAAAGCAAGCAAGATGTCTGTGGCATTTTGGTACCCCGTTGATGGAAAACCATGGCACGGATCAGGTCACTTCTCAATTAGCTGCAATTGGATACCGTTGAATATCTTGCCAGATGGTTCTGAGCTCACTGATGTGCCACAAAGAAGTCCTTGGGACACTGCTACAGCATTCTCTCCTCTTTTCAGTAGTAGCTTTTTGTATATCCATCTTTGTTGGGCATAGAGTTTCAAGAACATCGCTTTTACCCAATTGGACAATCTTTAGAACAGGGCCAAGTTCCTGCAGATGGCAAAAACCAATTTGCAACTTTTTTCTTCCTGGAACTAGGTTACACGTTTGCTTCTTTCCCCTAAGATGTCTTTTGCAATTTACACTTATAGTTGGAGTTCATGATCGGATAACCTTTTTGCTTTTGAAGTAACGTGGATCAGCTATGAAGCTCATTCTTGACTCTATTCTTTCTTCTTCTTCTTCTTCTTCTTCTTCTTCTTCTTCTTCTTCTTCTTGTGAAAAAAAAATTACGACTCTCTCTCCCTCTCTCCCTCTCTCCCTTTTGGGTTTTGACAGTTTTCTCTTTTGTGTTGGAATGGCGTCAAAACTATGGTTGCTATGTGACTTGTGACTTTAGATCTCAAGACACAGTAGTGTAAATATCATGCAACTAAAAGGAGTAACTTGAAAGGCTCGTTTGAGAACTCTGTGATGCTTGTAATTTCTTGCTGGGAGAGGCTCATATAAATCAAGTAACTATCCATTATTTTATCAATTGTGGGATCTTTCCATTATTATATATATGTTATGAGAATCTAATTCTCCTTCTCAAGACAAGCAATAAATTAGAGAAGCATAAAGGAAGAAAGGGTAAACTACTTTTAAAAGAAACACAAATACAGTTTTCCCAGATTAAAAAGAAAAAATGATAATACAACTACGATATGAATTCTAAGTAGAAATACAACCCCATATAAGTAATATAAAATGTATAAGTTATATACATCACTGTTAACAAAATTTTACCTGTAATTTAATAATTCCGTATATTATAATGATCTGATTGTGTAAATGGAGTATATGTTTTTATAAAGTTAAAACAGTGCAGCTACATTTTTGCATCTTCCTCTGCAAGGACCAAGTTGTGCATAAAGCTCGGTAAATTTTTCACTAGGACGTGTGTGTGTGTGTGTGTGTGTATCCTTTGCTGATGGAACTTAAAACTAATGTGAAATGCCAAATGCCACCAAGCTGTACGAAGAAAGCTGGCAGCGCATGAACTAGAAGAGCAGAATTATATTACAATGCCATAGCATGAATCCAGAAACTGAAAATCATTATATTTAAATGGCAATGCATGAAATTTGAAAGAAAGGCGGAGAATTAAAGGGTTGAAACTGCCAGCGCGTGAAGAATATTAATAACAGTTGAATAAGAGCAAATTTTCTCTCAATAAAGACATGAAATTACACAAACCTTGCTAAGACAATGTTTAAACAGTGTTCCAAAAAGCGAAAAGCGCAAAACAATGAAATCTATGGAACTTGAAGAAAAAGCAAGAAGTGAAGCCTTCTTTTAAATGAGGCGCACGATTTAAAAAAAAAAATTAAAAAATGCCAAACATCCATGATTTTAGTACTATAACAATCAAGCTGCTATTAAAATAACTAATTTCACCATCCAATATAGAGTAATGTCAATATTGGTCCAACTCCTCAAAGTTGAGCTTCAAAGAATCGCTGCTTTTCTTTGGATTATTTTGCGCCTCATTACTTGAAGCGCACACTTCTCTGAAGCGCATGGCCTCACCCATGAAGCGAAAACCGCTTCCTTCAGATTCCTTTGCTTTAAGCGGTAAATCGATGGCTTTTAATAACACGCCATTTAACATGTCAAGTTCACAGAGGCTACTAAGACAGGTGCATGGAGAGTATTTAAGTCTAGTAGATCTGAAAAAACGAGAAATGAAAGGATTACCAGAGTATGTTTGAGGAAAGATCTTGGAATCCTTCATGTACTTCTTTAAAGATATAGAGGCGCGTACCTATACAAAAAGAGGATGGAAAAGAAACAAAACCATATGGGTGTATCCTTTAAATTATTCAGGACAAACCCTTTTAAGCAAGCCTTCGAGCTCGCAGCTCATTTCAATTCCATCTTCCTTAATTCTCACTAGCATATCGTCTGCTGTTCTGTTGGCAGCTATGTAAGTGCGAAGCAATAAACTATATATATCACTACTAAGACAATTCAGCTTTTTCAAATACTTGTAGAACTCCTCAGCACCACCAACATCTCTCTCTTCTACAAAATACTCGAGAAATTTATTTATTGTTTCACATTTTGGTTGCCATTCATTCTCCTTTACAAGGAATACAACTGCTTCCAGGCACTCCATAGCAAGATCAATTCGATGATGCCTCAAAAAGAATGCTATGAACATTTCCCAAGCCAAGAAGAAAGGTCCTTGTGATCGCTTCAAACCACGAAGAAAAACTTCCTCCGCATCATGTAGCATGTCATTTCTCAGATAAGCACTAATGACATTATTTGGCAGCCTCATAGTGTAACTAGGGCAGCTCAATTCCCATTCCTCATAGCATTTCTTTAAACCATCCATGTCATTAAGCTTACTGAGGGACTGAAACATGACAAGATAACTAGAATTGGTTATTTCCAAGAAACCAGACTTTAGAGAATTCCAAATACGATAAACCTCAACAAGATTAGATATTCCGGCATGCAAACTAATCAAATAGTGGTATGCCTCACGATTACGAGGTCCCATCTCTTCCTCAAGCTTCTTTAGAGCTAACTCAGCTTTGTCATGAAGCCCAGCCTTAACATAAGCAACAGCCAAGTTACTATAAATGGTCCAATCGCACTCCTCTACATTCTCCTGCTTTATCTCCTCAAAGACTCTTTCCACTCCTTCTATATCATCTAAACAAGAATAGCTATTCATCAAGATACTATACGAAAATGTACATAGTGGAACCTTTCTACTCTTCATTTCCTGTACCAAGGGGGGTACTTTTTCTGGTTGCCCTAGTCTCATATATAAGGACATAAGATTGTTGAATTGCCATGAATTAGATGCGAAGTTCAATTGATCCATTTTCTCAAAGAGGGACAATGCCTTGTCTGTCATTTTTTCAACACAGTAGCAATGCAAGAGTGCTCCATAAGTGCTTTGAATCTGCATCGAAGGTGAGAGGCTGCCAAAGTAATTTTCAGCTGCAGTTATTCCTTGAACTTTTGCTATGAGATCTAACCGTACTCCATAATCACCAAACGACAATTTTATACCTCTTCTCTCCATCCAGTCCATTATCTGCATCAATACATGGAATATTCAAATCACTTTGATGTGGATATACTCCAACTGGAAGGCATAACTTAACAATGTCTGCACAAACATATTTCTTGCAAGCAGTTGATAGAAACATATAATGCATTTGTGACAGGAAATCTATCTCCTCTCTGGAGCATCACTCCAAACTTCTAACTAGAGCTTCTTCTTTTTTTTTTTTTTTTTTTTTTGATGAAGTAGATTCATTAAATGGAATCAAGAAGATGTAAAAGAGTACAAGGATAGAGCTTTCAGGTTACAAAAGAGATTTGATTAGCTCCAGTACAGTTATCTTATGTTTAGGGAGCTAACAAAATCCAAATATTGATCAATGCTATTTACAGGGATCAGTTTAGACCAACTAAAGATTTTTGCCAGACATCTAGCCTTCAAGAAGTAACTAGGAGTTGAGATTCCATGAAAACATCTTCTGTTCCTCTCTGTCCATAAGCACCAAAAGATACATGCTGGGATCCTCTTCCAGATTTCTTTGAAGGTTTTATCAACTCTCCCTAGACTTCAGCTTTCAAAAGCCTCCTTAAGACTGAAAAGCATTACCCAACTGAGTCCAAAAAAGCAGTAGAACATATTCCATAGGTCAGCAGCAAATGTACAGTGGAGAGGTGGGTGACTTTCTGAGCTTTGCTGACACATGTAACATCTGTTAGCACGCTGGAAATTTCTTCTGATGAGGTTATCTTGTGTTAAGCAGGCTCCATTTAATGCAATCCCTCTTGCATGTTTCTCCTGAAACTCAAGTCCTATGTGTTGCCTAATCTATTTTTGTGCAATGCTTGAGTCTGGATGTGATGCTATAAGATGCAAACTTGGGAATTCTTCTCTCAGTGATATTCCTCTTAACCATTTGTCCTTCCAAAAGCTTATATGAATACCATTTCCCACCCCAAAGTGACATTGCTGCAGAATTCATTCAGTGATACTTTTCCAACGTCCAACTCCATTTGTCCTCACTGGAGTTATGACATAACAATCACTTATGCCTTATCAGTTATTGCAAATTATCCGACTATGAGATTCTTATATATACGTCCCACTATATTCAGGGCATTCATTCCATTACACGCTATCAATTTGTCTCTTAAGACAAGCTTATTGCTTCTTCATATTTTTACATCTTAGACAGAAACTGGTTAAGCCTGAAAGCATGCCCTGTGCACAGGGGCGAAGCCACATTTTACCAAGGGTGGTCAACTGATCACCCTTCACAGAAATATTACGAAAAATTACACTATTTATACAAGTAAAATACTGGTTTTAGATGTATAAAATATATATTGAACACTCTTTGTCGAGAATTTTTTTTTAGTTCTTTCAAGTTTGAACACCTTTCGAAACATTTCTGGCTTCGCCAGTGCCTGTGCAGTTATTCTTCAGAAATGAAATGAAATGGAGGAAATAATGTGCCAATAAATTCTTATTTTTTAAAATCAATCAAGAAATTCACAACAACAGTTTGAAAACCCTTTGCGCTTACGAATTGGAAAAGCTGAAAGCTTGGCCTGCATTCTTTCAGTAGCTTACCATTGTCCATACCAAGTATTCTCTCTTTCCGTGCCATAAAGATTGTCATCCTAAACTTAATGTTCCAATTCCGAGACTATAACAATCAAGCATCTACACCTCAATCCCGAATTAGTTAGAGTCGGATATATGAATCATCTCATGTGGGAGTAGGGTATGTTGTTGTTGTTGTTGGATATATGAATCATCTACAACCGTTCTACTCTGTGGAATCCCTTGATTTCTAATACTAAATAATCTGTCCTTCAGAGCACTTTAAGGTTTTGTAAAAGAATTCTCAAAATCTCGCACTTATCCCTACATTCCACAAGTTTGGCAAATACAGTATAAATTAGTTGGATCAGCTATATAAGTATATTCATTCCATTTTACGAGCTCATTCATAATTTATCCTTTAACACAATTTAAGGATTCTCTAAAATAGTTTTCATGTATCTGATATACAAGTTTGTAACTAGACTATCTTGGTAAACACCAAACCTAGAGCCCTTCTGGATTAGGGGATTAAAATAAGTTGATAAGCATCAAGTGTTGAAAACACTTCTAGGTGTTGAAGCTGATTTATAAATAAGCAATAAAGTGTAAAACAAATTACTAAATCTTTTTGCAATTCAAACAGAGTTAGAGTTACTAATAATCAAGAGATTCTAGAGGCTAAACCTCAAGGGCATGTTGATATCGTCTATGTTTACGCAGCTCCTTTATGCATTTGTTCAGTTCATACTTCTTCAAAACTCTGCCTTTTCCAATGTACTCATTTATTGTTTCACTAACCGACCCATTTGTAGCTTCCAAAGCCCACAATCTCAGGTAGAGCCGCCGGTCTCCTTCACACTGCTCCTCCTTCACCGCCGCTGCCGCCGTGGTACATAGTCTTCTGACGTTGACTGGTGTTTCCTTTGAAATCTGGCGGGTCAAATTCCGGATCATTTTGGCCCGATAACTTCCACTCTTCCAGCCCGCAGAAGATAGAAACCCCAACCCCGCAAGGGTTTTTACTAGGGTTTATCATTTTCTTTCTTTCTTTTTCCTTTTTCCTCCTCCGTTCTTTCTATTTTTTGATTGCAATAAAAAAGAATAAGGAAAGTCATCCACGATAGGGAAGGGAGAAATGTCTTTTCACCAAAATTAGTTATCTGTCTACCAATTTATGGACATCTATTATGTGTCATATAAATTAAAATAATTCTAAACTATCCGCGCTCGCTAGTTCGACGAAATTAGTAGCTTCTAATTTAAACTCTATATTTGTCTTAAATTTTTTATTAGATATATACAAATTATTAAAACCGCCAATTAAAACCTTTCCCTGTTATTTCTTTCTGTTTTCCCAAAACCCTTCCCTATTATTTAAGTTTCGTGTTAAATTTACTGCTATACCAACTGCTTCTTCTAAACATATCAAAGTTCTGTATTAATGTGGAAACAGCTCCATTAACACTGTCACCAAAAGTACTCAAATTAATAATTGTAAAGCTGCCCTTTTTATTACGGTTTCTGAGATTAGGCAAATGTATTGCAGGAAAAGAAGGATAAAATCTTTTAATTGGCGGTTCAAATTTTCAATTATGTAGTTTCTTTATTTTTCAGCAACAAGCCACAGTAATCCATAATTATATCAAATTTTGAGATCTTTATGAGAAATCTAGTTCTCGTTCTCAAGACAAGCAACAAACTCAAAAACGAAGTAAAGCTTTCCCAGGTTTTAAAAGAAAAAACAAGGATAGTCAAATCGCAATTGTGTTTGCATAACAGGCAGACAAGAATATTTTGCATGTATTAAATGCATCAGTGATTAAAATAATACACATCACCAGTATACAATTATTTGTGAAAAGGTCTTAGTATCCTTCATATATTTCTTCAAAGATAGAGAGGTATATGCCTACACAAACAGAGGATGGAAAAGAAACAAAACCATATGGGTAGATCCTTCTAATTATTCAGGACAACCCCTTTTAAGCAACTCTTCGAGCTCGCAGCTCATTTCAATTCCATCTTCCTTAATTCTCAGTAGCATATCCTCTGCTGTTCTGTTGGCAGCTATGTAAGTGCGAAGCAATGAACTATAGACATCACTGCTAAGACAATTCAGCTTCTTCAAATACTTGTAGAACTCCTCAGCACCATCAACATCTCTCTCTTCTACAAAATACTCGAAAAATTTATTAATCATTTCGTATTTTGGCTGCCATTCATTCTTCTTTACTCGAGAGGCAGCTGCTTCCATGCACTTCATAGCAAGATTGATCTGATGATTCCTCAAAAAGAATGCCATGAACATTTCCCAAGCCAAGAAGAAAGGCCCTTGTGATCTCTTCAAAGCATGACGAAAGACTTCCTCTGCATCATGTAACAAGTCATGTCTCAGATAAGCACCAATTACACTATTTGCCAGCCTCATATCATAACTGGAGCAGCATGATTCCCATTCCTTGTAGCATTTCTTTAAATCATCAATGTCATTAAGCTTACCCAGGGACTGAAGCATGACAAGATAACTAGAATTGGTTGTTATCGAGAAATGAGATTTCAGAGAATTCCAAATACGATAAACCTCATGTAGATTAGATATTCCGGAATGCAAACTAATCAAATAGTGGTATGCCTCGCGATTACGAGGTCCCATCTCTTCCTCAAGCTTCTTTAGAGCTAACTCAGCTTTGTCACGAAGCCCAGCCTTAACATAGGTAACAGCCAAGTTACTATATGTGGTCCAATCGCACTCCTTTGCATTCTCCTGCTTTATCTCCTCAAAGACTCTTTCCACTTCTTCTATATCACCCAAACAAGAATAGCTATTCATCAAGATATTATACGTAAATGTGCATAGTGGAACCTTTCTGCTCTTCATTTCCTGTACCAAGGGGGCAACTTTTTCTGGTTGCCCTAGTCTCATATACAAGGACATAAGATTGTTAAATGCCAATGATTTGGATGTGAAATTAAATTGATCCATTTTCTCAAAGAGGGACAACGCCTTGTCTGTCATTTTTTCAACACAGTAGCAATTCAAGAGTGCTCCATAAGTGCTTTGATTCTGCATGGAAGGTGAGAGGCTGCCAAAGTAATTTTCAGCTGCAGTTACTCCTTGAACTTTTGCTATGAGATCCAAACGTACTCCATAATCACCAAACGATAAGTTTATACCTCTTTTCTCCATCCATTCCATTATCTGCATCAATACATTGGCATATTAGCTCATGATATTCAAAATCACTCTGATGTGGATATACTCCACCTGCAGGTAATAACTTAACAATGTCTGCACAAACAGATTTTCTGGCAAACAGTTGATAGAAAAATATAATGAATTGTGGCAGGTAAAATATCTCCTCTCTAGAGGAGAACTCTAACGATCTAACTAGCTTGTTATAACACAACTACCATCTATGCCTTATCAGTTATTGCAAACTATTTCGGGTCCACTACAAGAATCTTGTATATACATTCCACTATATCCAGGGCATTCATTCCAATACCCATAAACAATTTGTCTCTTAATAAGCTTGTTGCTTCTTGATTTTTTTACATCTTAGACAGAAACTGGTAAAGCCTGAAAACATGCCCTGCATAGTTGTTCTTCGAAAGGAAATAAATGAAGAAATAATGAGCCAATACACTCTTATTTCATAAAAGCAATCAAGAACTTCACAACAATGACAGTTTGAGATCCCTTTTCGCTTACAAATTGGAAAAGATGAAGCTTGGCCTGCATTCTTTCAATAGCTTGCCATTGTGCATATCAAGCTCTCTTTTCCCCATGCCATAAAGATTGTCATTCTAAACTTAATATTTCCAATTTGCAAATTATATCAATCAATCATCTACCCCTCAATGCCGAACTAGTTAGAGTTTACTATATATGAATCATCTACATCCATTCTGCTCTATTTGGATTCAGTTGATGCTAATAACAAATACATAGACCACTAAAGCACTTTATAGTTCTGTAAAAGAATTCTCAATATCGCACACTTATCCCTACACTCCACAAGACTGACATATACCACATACATAAGTTGGATCAGCTATATAAATATATCTATTCCATTTTACCAGCTCATTTCATTTTATTACTAAAAAGTTTGTCCTTTAATGCAATTTAAGGGTTCTTAAAACAGTTTCCCCAAATCTCACATTTATCCGTACACGGTTATACTGACATACAAGCCTACAGGGTTTATCAAGTTGCAAAGGTTGAGTGACTTGTGGACTTAGATCACAGCTTTGAGCTCTGCGCCACGCGAACTAAGCCTGGTATTTAAGTGGAGAAGGGTAGAGGGGCAGGCTATTATTCCTTAGTTTCGCCGAATATCTCAGTCGTAAAAGAACAGTTGCTTACACTGACATACAAGTCTCGGACTAGACTAAGAAAATTCTTGGTAAACACTGAACCTGTTGTTGTTGTTGTTTCCTGTATAGTACTTCTTATCTGGTATAAATATGGAATGATGGAAGATCAAGTTTTAACTTTTCCACTCTTAGATATATATTATCCTCTTTATCAGCTACCTACAGCAGTAACATACGTAAATATAAATGATATAACTGAAACAAAAATTAATTCGAGCCCACTGAATTCACAGTGTTTCCTTAAGGAATTTAATCCCCTCCTAGTACCCAAGGTTATGGATTATTTCCTCCCAGGATAGAACGAATTACACACTGGTGTAGCGGTACTTCAAACCCCAGTATTTCAGCGAACGCAAAGTTCGGCAGCAAATCACACTTACAGTTGCTTTGTTTGTAGTTTTAAAACAATGCAGAACAAGGGAGGAGAACTCAGAAGTCAAATGGAAATTCTGAGAGGAAGGAATGCAAGTATAGCCGATGTTGAATTCTTACTGAAGAGGATATCAGATTGCAATTCGTTTTTCCAGTGTATACACAGTGTATACAGAGTGTATATCAATTATATACAGAGTGTATATCAATTGTATACTGAGTGTTTCGAGTGTTTTTTTCCGGTGTGTTCTTCTTTCTCTACAACTTCTGCTCTATTTATAGCAGTCATGTGAGAGAAATCCGCCCCTCCATGGTGGAACAAGCATTAGGATATCATGGAGGAAGCACTTACATGGTGGAATGAACACTTGCTTGGTGGGAGGAGCACTTGGCCATGGTGGGAGGTGCACTAGGCATCTTGTTGCTTTCTTGGTGCAACACAATACACGGATTGGAAAACATCTGTTACAAACACGGATTATATCACGTTAATATTGATTATTAACAAATAAATTTGATTCCATAATTAACCAATCGATCGATCATTTGACCAAATCCGAATCCAAATCCCATTTCCCATTCACTCTAATTTTAAGACTATTTCATCTTAAACAAAAACTCAACAATCCCCCACATGAATGGGGAATGGCTATATCATGGAAGTATGCATGAAAAACTTGTGTGATTTGCAAACAAGAATTAATTGCATCTGGATAAGTAGGTTTCCCTTTGAACTTTCCGTAGTGAACTTATGTCGGATATACTCGGTCAATCGGTAGATTTGATATCTTTGAACCGTCGAACTTTAGTGTATACCTAGACAACCATAAGTCACACAATCAATCCCTTAACCGTCTTTGGTTCTCATTGTTGTGTTCGTTTCAGCCATGAACACTGCCTGGTTTCATAAGTGCGTAGAGAATTGGCCTTGCAAAATTCTCCTTGAAGCGGCTAACACTTCACACTTACATAGGTGATTCCTAAACGTGTCATCCCGTAGATACACTATTTGATATACCCTGTATCAAATTTAGAAATCATTAAAAAGCCTTAATGCTTTATCCTTGGTACTGAACATTGTCTCATCACGAGAATGGACTAAAAATTTTTGTTGACAATGTTGAACCGTCATTAATGACTTTGTTTGATCTCCTTGAACCTAGATCTTGGGATCTCCAGTCTTCTAGGTAGAGTTACCGCCACAATGACTTGTTGTCGGCCAAAGTCTCATTCCCCTCGATGATTTCTCAATTACCTCTCTAGTTAGGCCTTTTGTAAGTGGATCCGACACATTATCACTTGACTTTACATAGTCAATCGTGATAATTCCTCTAGAGAGAAGTTGCCTAACGGTTTTATGTCTTCGTCGTATATGACGAGATTTACCGTTATACATAACGCTCCCAGCCCTTCCAATTGCCGCTTGGCTATCACAGTGTATGCATATTGGTGCCAACGGTTTGGGCCAAAATGGAATGTCTTCCAAGAAATTCCGGAGCCATTCAGCTTCTTCACCGGCTTTATCTAAGGCTATGAACTCAGCCTCCATTGTAGAGCGGGCAATACATGTTTGTTTGGACGACTTCCAAGATATCGCTCCTCCACCAATAGTGAATACATATCCACTTGTGGACTTCGAATCAGTTGAACCGGTGATCCAATTTGCATCACAATATCCTTCAATCACCGCAGGATATTTACTGTAGTGCAAATCAAAGTTTTGGGTATGTTCTAAGTATCCCAAAACTCGTTTCATTGCCATCCAATGAGATTGACCTGGATTGCTCGTGTATCGACTTAGTTTACTTATAGCACAAGCTATATCTGGTCGTGTACAATTCATGATGTACATTAAGCATCCCAACACACGAGCATAATCCAATTGTGATATGTTTTGGCCTTTATTCTTTGCTAGTGCAAGATTTACGTCAATTGGAGTCTTTGCAACTTTAAAGCCCAAGTGCTTGAATTTTTCAAGTACTGTCTTAATATAATGAGATTGTGACAATGCCAGACCTTGAGGAGTCTTTTGGATCTTAATCCCCAGAATTAAATCCGCAATTCCCAAGTCCTTCATATCAAACTTGCTAGTTAGCATACGCTTAGTAGCATTTATGTTGGCAATGTTATTACTCATTATCAGCATATCATCCACATATAGGCAAACAATGACTATGTGATTTGGAACATTTTTAATGTACACACATTTATCACATTCATTTATCTTAAAACCATTTGACAACATTGTTTGGTCAAATTTCGCATGCCATTGTTTGGGTGCTTGTTTTAGTCCGTAAAGGGACTTAACAAGTCTACATACCTTATTTTCTTTACCTGGAACCACAAACCCTTCAGGTTGTTCCATGTAAATTTATTATTATGAATGTCGGGATTTTCTGATTTATGAACCAGAAATCGATATGCTTTACTATTAGTTGCATATCCTATGAAAACACAATCAACTGTTTTCGGTCCTATTTTTACCCTTTTGGGTTTAGGAACTTGCACCTTTGCCAAACACCCCCACACTTTAAAATAATTCAAGTTGGGCTTCCTTCTTTTCCATTTTTCATATGGAATGGATTGTGTTTTACTATGGGGTACTCGATTTAGTATTCGGCTGGCCGTAAGAATGGCTTCCCCCCACAAGTTCTGTGGCAAACCAGAACTTATCAACAATGCGTTCATCATCTCCTTTAATGAACGATTCTTTCTTTCCGCAATCCCATTGGATTGGGGAGTGTAAGGGGCTGTTGTTTGATGAATAATTCCATATTCTAAACATATTTGTTCAAAAGGAGATTCATATTCACCACCCCTATCACTTCTTATCATTTTGATTTTCTTGTTAAGTTGCGTTTCAACTTCATTTTTGTATTGCTTGAATGCGTCTATTGCTTCATCTTTACTATTAAGTAAGTAAACATAGCAATATCGAGTACTATCGTCAATAAAAGTTATGAAATACTTCTTTCCACCGCGAGATGGTATTGACTTCATGTCACAAATATCTGTGTGAATTAAGTCTAAAGGATTTGAATTCCTTTCAACCGACTTATAAGGATGTTTAACATACTTAGATTCCACACATATTTGACATTTTGATTTTTCGCATTCAAACTTAGGCAATACTTCCAAGTTTATCATTTTTCGCAAGGTTTTATAATTGACATGACCTAAACGTACATGCCATAAATCATTTGACTCAAGTAAGTAAGAAGAAGCTGAAGTTTTATTATTAGTTTCAACAACTATTACATTCAGCTTGAAAAGGCCCTCAGTAAGGTAACCTTTTCCTACAAACATTTCATTCTTACTAATCACTACCTTGTCAGATACAAAAACGCACTTGAAACCGTGCTTTACAAGAAGTCCAGTAGAGACTAAGTTCTTCCTAATCTCGGGAACATGAAGGACGTTGTTCAAAGTCATGACCTTGCCAGAAGTCATCTTGAGAAATATCTTACCGTATCCTTCAATTTTTGCTGTAGCAGCATTTCCCATAGAGAGCGTCTCTTCGGGTCCAGCAGAAGCATATGTAGAAAATGCTTCCCTCACAGCACAAACATGGCGAGTGGCTCCAGAATCAATCCACCACTCCTTTGGGTTTCCTACCAGGTTGCATTCAGAAAGCATGGCGCACAAGTCATCAACATCATCATGCTTTTCTACCATGTTTGCTTGACCCCTTTGCTTGTCTTTCTTCCGAGCACGACACTCCGTAGATTTGTGTCCGGTTTTCCCACAGTTGTAGCAGTTTCCACTGAACCGCTTCTTGCTTGGGTTGTATTTCGGACCAGAAGCCTTCTTTCTCTTTTTGTTATCTTCAACAATATTTGCTCCCATTATTGTTGAATTTCCACGGCCTCTCCTTTCAGCAGCTTTATTATCCTCTTCGATTCTCAATCGAACAATGAGATCTTCAAGGGACATCTCCTTTCGTTTGTGTTTCAAATAATTTTTAAAGTCCTTCCACAATGGACGCAACTTCTCAATTATTGCTGCTACTTGGAATGCCTCATTGATGACAAGACCTTCAGCAAGTAGATCATGAATAATCACTTGTAACTCCTGCACTTGGGTAATAATAGACTTGCTATCTACCATTTTGTAGTCCAAAAATTTTGCAGCGACGAATTTCTTCATCCCGGCATCTTCAGTTTTGTATTTCTTTTCAAGCGCATTCCACAATTCTTTTGGCGTCTCCACGCTTATATACATTATACAGATTATCCTCCAGTCCGCTAAGAATATAATTCCTGCACAAGAAGTCAGAATGCTTCCACGCCTCAATCACGAGAAAGCTATCATTCTCTAGAGTTTCATCTGGAAGATCAGGAACATCTTCCTTGATGAACTTCTGTAGACATAACGTAGTCAAGTAGAAGAACATCTTTTGCTGCCAGCGCTTGAAATCCATCCCGGAAAATTTTCCGGGTTTCTCTGTCGGTGCCAACGCCGGAGTTCGACTTGTCGATGCGTTGGCAGTCATCATCAGAACAGCTTGATTTCCCTCATTCGCCATTTTTACTGTAAAAATGATACAAACAAACGTTTAATAAACGTTTAAAACTGGAGTGAAAAATCACGTAGATTTTAATCTCCAACAAAACGTCACGAAGGCTTTACTCTCCAAATGGGAGTACACAAAACCACAAAGGTTTTAAGTTTCCAGAATAATAAAAGTAACACAAATACAGAAATTAAAATTATTAAATTCCTTAAGCTTGTTGTTGTTGTTTCCTGTATAGTACTTCTTATCTGGTATAAATATGGAATGATGGAAGATCAAGTTTTAACTTTTCCACTCTTAGATATATATTATCCTCTTTATCAGCTACCTACAGCAGTAACATACGTAAATATAAATGATATAACTGAAACAAAAATTAATTCGAGCCCACTGAATTCACAGTGTTTCCTTAAGGAATTTAATCCCCTCCTAGTACCCAAGGTTATGGATTATTTCCTCCCAGGATAGAACGAATTACACACTGGTGTAGCGGTACTTCAAACCCCAGTATTTCAGCGAACGCAAAGTTCGGCAAGCAAATCACACTTACAGTTGCTTTGTTTGTAGTTTTAAAACAATGCAGAACAAGGGAGGAGAACTCAGAAGTCGAATGGAAATTCTGAGAGGAAGGAATGCAATGTATAGCCGATGTTGAATTCTTACTGAAGAGGATATCAGATTGCAATTCGTTTTTCCAGTGTATACACAGTGTATACAGAGTGTAGTTTGAGTGTATACAGAGTGTAGTTTGAGTGTATACAGAGTGTATATCAATTGTATACTGAGTGTTTCGAGTGTTTTTTTCCGGTGTGTTCTTCTTTCTCTACAACTTCTGCTCTATTTATAGCAGTCATGTGAGAGAAATCCGCCCCTCCATGGTGGAACAAGCATTAGGATATCATGGAGGAAGCACTTACATGGTGGAATGAACACTTGCTTGGTGGGAGGAGCACTTGGTCATGGTGGGAGGTGCACTAGGCATCTTGTTGCTTTTTTGGTGCAACACAATACACGGATTGGAAAACATCCGTTACAAACACGGATTATATCACGTTAATATTCACTATTAACAAATAAATTTGATTCCATAATTAATCAATCGATCGATCATTTGATCAAATCCGAATCCAAATCCAAATCCAAATCCCATTTCCCATTCACTCTCATTTTAAGACTATTTTATCTTAAACAAAAACTAACAATCCAAAACTCTAACACCTGTAAAATACATTAGTAAAACCTGGTGTAGTTCAAAAGGGGGTTGAGGTAATAATAAAGAGATTCCAGAGTGTAGACCTCAAGGGCATGTTGGTATCTTTTATATTTACGCAGCTCCTTTATGCATTTCTCCAGTTCATACTTCTTCACTACTCTGCCTTCTCTCATGTATTCATTTATTGTTTCAGTCACCGACCCTTTTGTAGCTCCCAAAGCCGACAATCTACGGTAGAGCCGTCCGTCTCCTCCACGCTGCTCCGCCGCCTCTTCCCCCGCTGCCGTACATAGTCTTCTGAGGTTCACTGGTGTTTCGTTTGAAATCTGGCGGGTCAAATTCCGGATCATTTTGGCCCGACAACTTCCTCCAGTATATATAGCTCAAGCTCGCAGGAGATACAATCCTCGCATTCCCAAGGGTTTTTACTAGGGTTTAGCATTTTGCTTTTTAGTTTTCCTTTTTTTCTTTTTTTCCTTTCCCTGTCCCTCGTCGTTCTTTGTTTCGATTGTAGCAAAAAAGGAAAGTCAAAAATTAAAATGAGAAGGATAAACTTGAAGGGAGGTTTGTATAAGTAACTTTTAGTATATTATTTTCTCTAATTTATAGTCTATAGATGATTATTACTTCGTGCGACTTCTTCAAAATGCACGAATAATTAATAGCAAGTTCATGTAATTTGAAATGTGGGCATAGTTGGCTAGGAGATTGGGTAGTGTACTTGTTTTACAACTTATAAGTGTCGGCCTACTTGTTCTGGAAGCTTGCAAAAAGAAAGACAAAAGTTTGGAGTCCGAAACCTAAATATCTATTACAACACGTTATACCTTAACGGTAACTTTTGTCGTTAAGGTATAGCGTGTTGTAATTGCACGCTATATGGCCTGACGATTTGACTGTCATATATAGCGTCTTGTTATTGTACGCTATATATAGCGTCTTGTTATTGTACGCTATATATAGCGTTTTCTTTTCATACGTTATACCCCATTTAAATACTGCCCTTCGTCTTCTTCCCCGACCAGAACCCTTTCCCCCATTTTTTTTTTTAAATCCCACTGCTTCTGGTCACCCCCACTGCCCGTTCTTAAAAAAAAAATTATGGGCCCCTCCCGTCACACAAAAGGTTAAGAACGTAGGTCCCACATCGTAATAGAGCATTGTATTATTGTGGTTTAACTCATTCGTCTTCAAATTTTCACACAAAACACTCACTACATCGAGATATTTCGATTTATTTTATGTCCAAACTTGTATAATAATGTATATCACTGCCTATGAATATGTTTCCATGTCGTTTTGTGTTTTATTTGCGAAACTAGTATGTTATATTTATCCGGACTTAGATATTAGTGTTCTAAAAAAAATGTAAAATTGAGATTTAATTTTTTATGTTAATATCCGAATTTAGATATTAGTGTTTCCATGTCGTTTTGTGTTTTATTTGCGAAACTAGTATGTTATATGTATTTTTGTTAATGTTATGTGATTAAAATGTATAATGTAGAAACTTTTAGCGTAGTAAACTATATAGTATTTTAGCGTAGAATCCTTGTAGTTTAAGTATTTCTTATAATGGTAGATTGTTATATATACTTTGTACAATTAAATAATCAAAATTATAAAACAAACACACACAAAATTATCAAAAAATTGAATTCGACACACATAAATATTCATGATAGTTTGGTGCTACTGGGCCTCAAATATCGAGTCTCGAACCCAATTGTTATATTTACTTTGTACAATTAAATAATTAAAAATTTAGAATTTAAATTATAAAACAAACACACACAAAATTATCAAAAAATTGATTTTGACACACATAAATATCCATGATAGTTTGGTGTTACTGAGCCTCAAATATCGAGCCTGGAACCCAATTGTTATATATACTTTGTACAATTAAATAATTAAAAATTTAGAAGTTAAATTATAAAACAAACACATACAAAATTATCAAAAAATTGAATTTGACACACACAAATATTCATGATAGTTTGGTGCTATTGGGCCTCAAATATCGAGTCTGGAACCTAATTGTTATATATACTTTGTACAATTAAATAATTAAAAATTTAGAATTTAAATTATAAAACAAACACACACAAAATTATCAAACATTTGAATTTGACACACATAAATATTCATGATAGTTTGGTGCTACTGAGCCTCAAATATCGAGCCTGGAACCCAATTGTTTAATATACTTTGTACAATTAAATAATAAACATACGATTAATGTTGTTTAATTTACAGTTGACGACATGGACGCGGCTATACATCCCGGCCCTTACTCTCGTGAGCTATTAGTGCTTCAGGGCGATCATAGGTCCGCCCATATATGGGAGGGAGAGTTACTTTCCCAGACTCTCCGCGCTAGGAGAGTGGACGACCTGTGGGATTTTCTGAGGCACAGAGTTCTCCACGAGCGTGTAGTCCATCGCCTCCAGGCCACGGGATTCTATAGGATTATTGAGATCGGGCGGATACAGGTTGACTGGGCTTTGATCACGGCGTTGATTGAGCGGTGGCGACCGGAGACGCACACTTTTCACCTGCCCATTGGCGAGACTACCATCACGCTGCAGGACGTTGGGGTTTTATATGGCCTGCCCGTTGATGGCATGCCCGTTTCACTACCTATTGCTATGATATCTATGTCGCGTGATGCTTATTTGGACATGCTACAGCAGCTCACGGGTTTCAGGCCACAGGACGAGACTGCATCGTCGGGTGCTAGTCGGTTGACTTTGACCCCTATTAGACAACACCTGGAGCTACTCCACCCCGATATCACCGACGATACAGAGGAGGTACATATCACCCAATATACTGTTGGGAAGCATGTCAAGATAATAGAAGGAAAAGGATATTTAGGAGAGAAACAATAAATTGCACAAGACAAGACAAGATTTACGTGGTTCGGCAATTTTTGCCTACTCCACGGCCACACAAAGAATAGCTCTTTATTAATTGAAGAGAGAAAGAAGAAGTTTTGGGATGATCTACAAATAAAAATGTAGACCCCTATTTATAGGCATTTGAATGCCCTGCCGAGGTAAGCGCTTACATCATAAGAATGCCGATGTAAGCGCTTACATCATAAGAATGCTGAGGTAAGCGCTTACATCACAAGAATGTCGATGTAAGCGCTTACATCACAAGAATGTATTCTCATACTTCTGGATCGTTCATTCAAGGTTCTGTTCATCCTCTCAGCAACACCATTTTGTTCCGGTGTTCCAGGAACTGTCTTGATCATTATGATGCCATTCTCCGAGCAAAATGCTTTGAACTCTTGGCTATCATACTCTCCTCCATTGTCAAACTTCAGACATTTTAACTTTAGACTTGTCTGATTTTCAACTTCAGCTTTCCATCTTTTAAAGGTAACAAACACATCAGATTTATTTTTCAGAAAATAAACCCATACCTTTCTTGTGGAATCATCAATGAAGGTGACATAATAGCGTGAGCCTCCTAGAGAAGTTACAGGAGCTGGTCCCCACACATCTGTATGCACTAGTTCCAGCTTCTCTTTCTTTGGCGTCCTTCCCACCTTTGAGAAACTAACTCTCTTTTGTTTCCCGTAAATGCAATCTTCGCACAAACCTAATTCAACATGTTTTAGGTTTGACAACTTCTTTTTGGATGCCAAAAGCTTCATTCCCTTCTCACTCATATGCCCGAGCCTCCGGTGCCACAATGTTGTATTACGACCATGATCAACTGTTGCTATAGTATCTCTTTCTATTGCAGTTGCATACAGTGTTCCCCTTTTGAAGCCTCGTGCCACAACTAAATTCCCTTTGGTTATCTTCCACGATCCGTTGCCGAATGTTGTTGTATATCCTTCATCGTCAATCTGACCCATAGATATTAGATTTTTCTTGAGGCCAGGAACATGTCGTACATTTTGCAATTTCCATAGCGTGCCTTGTGAAGTCTTTATATGAACTTCACCTTTTCCGGCAATGTCGAGAGGTTTGTCGTCTGCTAGATAAACTTTCCCAAATTTTCCAGCAATATAATTATGCAATAATTCTTTGCATGATGTAGAGTGAAAGGATGCACTTGAGTCCAGAATCCAAGATTCGACTGGACTGTCTGCACAACAAATTAGTGCATCACCAACTTGTTCAGCAATTACATTTGCTGAATTTTCTTCCTTATTCTTCTTTGGTTCTCTACATTGACTACTGTAGTGACCCTTTTTATCGCAATTCCAACAAGTAATGTCCTTGCGATTTTTGGATTGTCCTCTTATCCTTGACTTTGATCTGCCACGACCGTAACTCTGTCCTCTTTGGTTGATTCCCCCTGCTTTCGGTATTAAAAGCAGATCCTGGGGAATCACTTGATTCTCTTCGGCGAATATCTTCGCTTAGAACCAAGTCTCTAATATCACTCAATTTGAGTTTGGTACTTCCTGATGAACTGCTAACTGCAGTTACTGTTGCAGACCAACTCTCCGGTAGAGATGATAGTAGAATCAACGCCCTGATTTCGTCATCAATTGTTATATTAACAGAACTCAACTGAGTTAATATTATATTAAACTCATTGATATGCTCCGTGACTGATCCACCTTCTGTCATCTTTAAGTTGAACAATCGACGCATCAAATAGACTTTATTTGAAGCAGATGGCTTCTCGTACATATTTGATAACGCCTTCATCAGGCCTGCAGTGGTTTTCTCGTTAATGATGTTAAACGCCACATTTCGTGTTAGCGTCAAACGAATCACACCAAGAGCTTGGCGATCTAATAGATCCCAATCTGCTTTGGCCATAGTCTCCGGTTTCACCTCGGTCAGAGGTAAGTGTAAATTTTTCTGGTACAAATAATCCTCTATTTGCATTTTCCAAAATCCAAAATCTTTGTCATTGAACTTATCAATCTTAACCTTCCCTTCTTCCGATGCCATTTTTCGCAAAAACAATTTATGTGAATAGTGCTTGTGAATAGTAACGATGATCAATAGTGTCACACTATTCTTGTGAATAGTACCTGCACCAATACTGTACTTTTCTACCAAAATTACACTGTCTGCAGCTCTGATACCAGTTGTTGGGAAGCGTGTCAAGATAATAGAAGAAAAAGGATATTTAGGAGAGAAACAATAAATTGCACAAGACAAGACAAGACAAGACAAGATTTACGTGGTTCGGCAATTTTTGCCTACTCCACGGCCACACAAAGAATAACTCTTTATTAATTGAAGAGAGAAAGAAGAAGTTTTGGGATGATCTACAAATGAAAATGTAGACCCATATTTATAGGCATTTGAATGCCCTGCCGAGGTAAGCGCTTACATCATAAGAATGCCGATGTAAGCGCTTACATCATAAGAATGCTGAGGTAAGCGCTTACATCACAAGAATGTCGATGTAAGCGCTTACATCATATTTTCATCTCTTTTTGATTTTTCTTTCTTTTGTTTTGTCCACTTTCAATACAACAATAGGTTTGGTTCTATCATATACAAGGTTGTTGTTGCTTCTTCTATTTGGAGGGGTCTTGTTCCCGAACACTTCGGGAAACCTAGTCAACCTTAGATTTTTGCATCATCTTCAGCTGCTAGATGAGTTACCCTATTACAGCTGGGGTGCTGCTGTTCTCGGCTACATGTATAGGCAGATATGTCGGGCGAGCATGGGCACTCAGAGAGATGTTTGTGGTTTTATGTCACTTCTACAGGTGACAATATATTCAAATAAAGTGTTCATCAATTCCAACTCCACCTAGTTAGACTTTATCTTAAACATTACGTCAACTTTGTATGTTAGGTTTGGGCCTGGGAGCGGTTCTTACAGTTTCAGCTACCACGACCACAATTACCTCATACTGTAGCACCTCCGTTTCTCCCTCTAGCCAGGAGGTGGGTTCTCCGCCGTACACTTTCACGAGAGTATGATGCTCATCATAATCTCCCCCTCTGCAGGGATGTATTGGATCTGCTGGAGGGTGCACAGGTAAATATGTACATAAACTTACCTGGTGTAGATTAACTTAGTGTTGCGCATACTCACGTTTCAGCGGGGTGGAGCATACTCTCTCATCAAAGCAGGTCCTTCCTTCTCATCCTCCTCATCACCATCCTCACGAGGAAAGGGTGTCTCGTCTCCAGATTCATCAACATTGTTGTCGTAATCACTGTTCTCTTCCTCACTCTGTGCATCTGCCAGATCCCGATTTAATACGTCGTCTTCGGGCAATTGAGTGAGTACATTTGGTTCAACTTGCTCGTTTTCACTGCACAATCAACAAAATAATAAGATGCTGAATTTAATAAATACTTTCCATATAGCCGTATCACTTCACTTACAAGTCGTAATGTGATGAAATTCCATGATGGATATTTTCATTTAGGTGATGGCTCCCAGATGGACCACCATGATCCAACACACCAAAACTATGCTTGGGTTCATAATTTGTAAAATTCATATCCGGCATGTACCCCCTATTAAATATATGAGCGTTAATACAAATTCAATACAACAAAAATGTACATTGTAACACAAAGAAAAATTGAAGCTTACCACTCATCTTGTAAATTATGTAAAACAGGCGGGGATAAGTTTAAATCAAGGAAAACTCTTTCATCCGGAACCTGTCCGGCAAAAACTCCTCCAGAATAGCCACCCGATGACTGAGGGTTATCCGGAACCTGTCCGACAACCTCATTGTTTGGAACGTCTTCGACCTTGACGTACATATCCAACATATTTATTACAAGATATTCCCGGTATTCATCTGGAGTCCTCAGAAAATCCCTCAAAGTTTCATCTTCGTAGATGTTTAACTCCGAGTAAAAAGCAGCCCCTTGCGGAGTGATGGAATACGGATATCTTCTGGTTACTTTAAGTATCACTGAACGTTTCCTCACACCCATTTTTTTGCATAACAATGATATCAATTTATCATACTCTATTGTAAGTGGTAATTTAACATGACCCTGTGGAGATAAACTATACCTCACAGAGTTATTCTCCATCACAACCTCACCCCCCCCCCAATATATTGAAACTCTTTATTCTACGCTCTTCAAACATTACGAAAAAAATGCTTCAGAATTAAACAACAAGAAAAAATTGAACGCGAGTTAGAATTTTATGTGAACGAATTTTCCTAAAATCCTAACCACTTTATATAGGAAATGGCTAGCCCGGGATATGGAATTTTTTTGTCGTATAGTGTTCTTTAAATATACGTTATACACATGTAAATTATTGTGTTTGTCAGTTCACTTATTGGTGGGTCCATATTCAGGGTCTAGCGTTTTTTTTGGGCGCTATATGTATAGCGTATGAATACAAGACGCTATAACTTAACGGCAGACGTTACCGTTAAGATATAGCGTCTTGTATTTGCACGCTATATATAGAAATGTATTATTTTAAACACCTATTAAGGTAATTTGAGTCCAAAAAAATAATATTTAGGTTCCGGACTCGCAAAGTTTGCTATAGCATGTTTTATACTGCCAAGGAGCCCGAACATAATTTAGTAGTCATTTGTACATAAAAATTATAATTTTTTTAAAAAAAATAATATTTGGAGTTAAGTTGAAAAAATGGTAGGAATTTGAAATTATGTTTGGACATATTTCACTTGAAAGAATATTGTATTTTTGTGAGCGGAGAAAAAAAAATCTGAAATTTTTGAGGAAGTAATTTTTTTTTAAAAACGCATTTTTGAAAAAATTTCAAATTTTCATGGATAAACATATTTAAAAATAAAAATTTTAAAAAAACTTTTTTATGGACAAACGGGTCCTTAGTCAGTATTGGCAGTTCAATCTCGGATTCTCTAATGAATTATAATAAGCAGCGGAAGCAATCCCAGTATCAAAATCACATGTAATCTAGACAACTAGCATAAACGGAATTTCACGGGTTACCTCTTGAAGCGTGAACAAAGCTCCTTTATCACGTGAGCTTTCAATTCTACATCAACTCAATGAATTCACCATCACCCGCAAGATCATGGTCTCCGAACGTTCCACGGTCTTCTATCGTGTTACCCAAATAATACCCGAAAATAGCAATTTCGTGTGGGCGAAATTTTCTAAGGAAAAGGGGCTGAAATTCGACCACCATGTGCTCAGTCCTCTAGGTGGAAAACCTTATGTATTTATAGCACAAGTTTTAAGGGTTAAAACCCTTTTCCAAAACCTGTTAGGTTTTCTTTTCCATCAGATAAAGGATTCCTTTATTTCCTATTGTTTAAGCACAGTAGGGACCACAGAATTAAATTAACAAGGCTTCCAGTTATAGAATTAATTTGTAATTTTCAAAATTAATATCCACCATAATTAATTACGAATTATTCCACTAAAAATTCGTAATTGCACTCCTTATTCAATTTCGAAATTCATCCATTAAATCTTATTTAACTCCTCATGTTAAGATTCAGATACTAATCAATTGAATTAAATTACTGACGATTTAATTTATTAATTATTTCCTTTAGACTTTCGCTTAACTTATTTCATGTGTCAGATACAAAATTCAACGACCACATGAAAACTTATAAGCTTTCATAAAGGTGTATCATCAATCTCTAAACTGAGATATGGATTCCATCAACTAACTATTATTTCGCCAATGTACATTATTATTATCCAATTTATCAAGCATATTGACCCACGAAAAAATCTCGCATTTTAATAAATCAAAATAATAATAATGTACACAGCTAATAATAATTATATCAAGATTAAGAGTATAAGTACATTTAATGGCTAGAGAGTTTATTTTATTAAGTCAGTATAAAATACTTATCTCTACTTGGTCCGTTCAATACATACAAAATATACTAGCACAAGAAGTTGGAATTAAACCATTCCCATAATCAAGATAAATTATATTTAATCTTGTGCTACAATTATTCCTGATAGTTTGTCCAATTCTATCATTAGATTGTGAACTCAAACTTTGTACTTATAAGAACCGATAATTTAATCTTCCGTGTATAAGCTAAACTCTACATACACTAATCCATCTACTATATAAGCAAAGGACACAAACTAATATATGATCTATTTAAAACTTTATTAAAACTGAATAAACAATTATTTTATAATAAATACTATATCTAAATCAAACCCATAGTTAATAGTATATATCCCAACATTCTCTTCCTTAACCCAATGATGAAAAGACTTCTGAAGAGCTTTGCTTGTAGATATACTCCAACGCTATTCGACAAAATGAAAAGACATTCAATATTCGAAAGCCATCACAAAAATTGCTCATTTTCTCCAATTTCCTATCTGTTATTATCACGTTATTGCATTTTTTTGAGTGATAGTCTTGTACAGTCTTGTTCATGCGAATTATCACAATCCCTGCTGGCATGTGGTTCCTTACATCAGCTCAAATATATTTCCGGAATTTGAGAAAGTGCACCGACCACCAATTCACATCTTCTTTCGCCATCTACAGTTTATAACATGATTCTTTCAGTTTTAACGACTCCACATGGCAAGTCACACATTTCACTCTACCCTTTTCCTTTTTTTATCCCTGTTGATCAACCTACACTGCCTGCTCTATTAACTGACACTTTGCTGACCAAATCAAAATCAATTTCATCCGTAAGCTATGTTTCTCGGATCCTTCAAAAAATATTATAAATTTTTAGAGGACCGGACACGAGTGCAACAAATTTTTTTGAGTATCCGAACAATATAATCCATAAGTGGCACAATTAACAAAGCAATTGAAACTGCAGCCGAAGTGGATAATTTACATGGGAGCCTATTCCATAATTCATGGAGCCCTATGTTAAAATTTTCGAAGGACCAGAATGGGATTAAAGTTACAAGAACAATTTTGACGTATCAAAACAATCAAATGCTACATATACGACACACGCTTGGAAAATAATCATTTTACACAACCTATAAGAAGCACCATGACATTTCTCCCCCGACCAGCTCCAATAAAAATCATTTTACACAAACCATCACCATGACATTTCTCCCCACCAGCTCCGCAGTTGACACCAATCTGATCAGTCTTTCCTTACTCGCCACTTGTTATGGATATAACAATGGATCTTCCCTTCCTTTCCTCGATCCAGATGATGAGTTTGAAAGAAAAGCTATGCCTACTTAGACCAGGATATTGCGTAAACCAAGTATATCCTATGGTATTGTGTCACCAAAATCATAGGAGTGGAATCAGAGACTAACTAGACACTAGACAGAGACTACAAGTACATAAATCTAAAAGAAATAACTATGCAACAACATAATACATATAAGGGAAAAAAAACTGATCAAGGTTATTTTGAAAGAAAAGTACATTTGCCAACAAGTTGATTATTCCAGTATCCCTAAATAGCAGATCAACGATCCCAACCAGAAGGCCTCCGTCTTTCTCTAGACTTCTCTTTTGAACTGCAATGGTGAAAAAATAAAAGGAAAATGAGTTTAACAACTTCAATTAATTTAGTGTTCATCTAGTTTCATTTACACTAATTGATAAACCTGATAATAGATAAAGAAGGTACAGTCACCTCTCTGAACTCTTCTGGTTAGCTCCAGTAAATGTGGAACTAATACGGGAAGCATTACTTTCTCCACCAATTGTCCCACCAGAGACGAAGCCCTGTAAGACCATTCCCTTGTTCGGATACGCACCAGCTGTGTTGTTCATCCCTTGATTTTGAGAATTTGATGATGCAGCAACAAAGCTACTTTTAAATTGTGCCATCATGCCTGTCCTCAGGGAATTAACTGCTGCAGAACGGCTTGGAGCAGTGTTCTGGGGAGGGTTATTTGATTCAGAATTGTATCCAATACCTAGACCAAAATCCACACCTCGTACACCTCTATTGCTTCCTCCTCCCCTTCCTTTGGCCCTTTTTCCACCTGAAAAGAGCAGTAACTTCTCATTAGTAGTTTGGCTAGGCAATCAAGAATTTAAAGGAAATCCCACTTCTCTTCTTCCCAAGCGTATTTTTTGTTGGGTTGGGGGGGGGATCAACAGAACATAATCTCCAACAGTCACTACATGGAATATAGCCAGTGCTCATAAATGCATAATTATTTGGGGAAAATCTTCAATAAGACCAACAGGAATAAACCCATACCTCCTTTCCTTGCATCCCTTTTGGACCGGAACCTCCCATCCTAAGAGTTTAGACACAATAAATTCAATCATGCGAGTAGAATAAGATCTGAGTATTTTAAGCAACAACCCGAAAAGCACAAAACAGGGAGCAGCAAATGACAATATATGTCTGAAATAATGCTATGTTCATAAGGTGCTTAAACAAATACAGGAAATTCACCAATCATCCAAAAACAAGTAACCACAAAACAGTTAGCCTGATCTCGGCAAGACCTTATCCAAAGTGAGAAAAGTAGTAGGAGATACAAAGGATTTTTTCCACAACTGTGGTTTACACCAGGATCAGCACTGAGACTGTACTTATGTACCCTAAGTTAAGCTGACCACATTATATTGGATGAGGTCCACGGTGTATGCTATTTGCCAAAACGATATTATGCTAATAGACAAAACTAGCACGTCAACCAAAAGCTTGGACTATGGAGAAGCACACTAGAGAGTAAGAGTTTCATGATAAGCCGAAGACTAAAATATATGCACTGCATGTTTAGCTAGTATATAACCAACGAAGTTGGAGTGAAATCAGACAGAATTGAGGTGTCTAAATGTAAGCAATGCAGATGTATAGGCTCGATGTTCCGAGAGAATGGTATGATAGATGAGGATGCACACAAAGTCAAAATAGGATGGTTGAATTAGTTAAGTTCTACTCATTTGATATGTGATAGAAAGATACCTACTGAATAAGAGGAAAGTTTTATACAACGGTTGTAAGGTTAGCATCTTTATATGGGAGTGAATAGTACGCATCTAAAAACATGTGGTGCAAGAATGTGGATGCTAAGACGAATAAGATGTCATACAAGACTAGACAAGATTACCTCATTGCCTTTAAGAAAATTACCACATTAGTCAAAAGGTACAAGCAACACACGAAGAGGATAAATGAGAGGCCATTGGAGATAGTTTGATAATGTCCTACGACAACCTCTATAACAACATTGCATCCTTGGTCTCATATTTCGTATCAGGCACCATAAAAAGCTTCTCTATTCTATGTATCATATTTCTTAGTAAAGAGAATTTCCAAACGGTTGCCATTATAGATTTTGATTTCAAAAGAAAAATGCTTCCTGTTTTCTTGGTTTGTCTGTCCCTTTTAGAGGGGAGAGAATTTGGAGGAAGCTACTTTAAGAAAGCCTGCACATAGGGAGCCCTTTACATGTTTGCTGCTACTGGGACTTGCGACAAGATCGAACACAACTTTAAAAGTGGAAGTGAATGTCATGTGACGTAATGCATTTAGTCAAATCTAAGATGCGGAACAAAAAAATAGAATGCTAAGCCCATTCATTTCAAGGAAAATAAAAAAAATACATAAAAATACCTTCATAGCAAGGTCCATTAGTTCGATGGACACAGTTTGACCGGCAGCAACCAAACTGTTCGCCAGTTCACCAGCAAAACGCGCTTCCTTCTGTGTAATAAGAGTGTAGGCCGTCCCATCTTTGTCACCAGCACGACCTGTTCTCCCAATTCTGTGAACATGCATGTCCATATCTTTAGCTATGTCATAGTTCACCACTGACTTAATTGATTTGATGTCAAGACCACGGGCAGCAACATCAGTTGCGATAAGAACATGATATATGCCAGATTTAAACTTTTGCAGTGTCTCCATACGAGAAACTTGATCCTTGTCACCATGGAGAGCTGCAACTCTGAATCCCTTCTGAGCCAGTTGAGATTCAATCTCATCCACTGTTGCCTTCTTCGAAGCAAAGACAAGAACATCACCATTGTCGATCAGTACAGGGAGCTTTTCCAAAAGCCAAGGCAATTTTTCAGCATCCGAAGGAATCACTTGAACTAATTGTGTAATATCCTCATTAGCCATGCCAATCTCACCCACGGTAACTCTTACAGGATCTGTCAATATTTCTCTGGCAAGCTTTTCAACTTTGCGGGGCATAGTTGCTGAAAAGAGCAATGTTTGACGATCAGGTCTAATTTGACCGACAATGGACCTTATCTGAGGCTCAAAACCAAGGTCAAACATCCGATCAGCCTCATCAAGTACTAGGTAAGTTGCCCTCAACATTGTAAATGCCTTCTTTCTAAGCATATCTATCAACCTCCCTGGAGTAGCAACAACAATCTCACATCCAGCCTTTAGTTCTTTGTATTGATCCAATTTAGACATTCCTCCATAAACTGCAGAGACACGGATACCATGCGATTTAGAGAATTTCTTTGCCTCCACAAATATTTGATGTGCTAATTCCCTAGTAGGTGCACAAATAACTCCAATGGGACCTTCTTCTTTCTGAAGTTCAGGCTGATCCATAATGTGGACAACCATAGGAAGCACAAAAGCAGCAGTCTTGCCGGACCCAGTTTTAGCAATACCAATAATATCTCTCCCAGAGAGCACAATCGGCAATGCTTGACACTGTATTGGTGTAGGCTTCTCATATCCCTGTTTACTGATAGCTTTCATCAACTCAACTGAAAAACCACAGTCTTCAAATGTCTTAACAGGCCTTGGAACATCAAAGCCTGATACACGAATTGCCAAGCTTGACCTATATTCATTAACTTCCGGATCGCTCATACCTACATAGAGAAAAGAGTTAACTTGGCTGAAGGGAAATAGTGATTACACATAACGTGCAAAATCCAAAGAAGAACTAGCAAAACAATAATGGCTACATGAATTAACAGTGATGAGCTTAAGCTCCTCATTGACTGTACTAAACAATAAGTAACCTGACACTCAAGTTGTACTTCAGATGTTCTATTAGGGATTCTCTCTGCTTTTCCTAGCCTCTGAGCAAAAATGAATTCCTCTATTCCCATATACGCACACGAATACTAGGTGAAACAATAAATATAATCTGAACTGGGAATCAGCTCCAACCCCATAATCAAATTACAATATCATGCCTCCAACCAAAAATTCTAAAATGGATTCATCATTTCCACTTAAATATCAGGCTTTGGTCTGCGCATGTTTCTAACCGGTGACGTGGGCCTAACCCACACATCACGTGATGCGCTTACTACTAGACCAAAGCTCTAGGAGCAAACTAAAAATTACATCGCGCACCAAAAGAAACTAAAAACACCATATCTTCGTCCACTGCCCGCACTTCTTACATGACAAACTAGAAGCCACTATTTATAACAAGCTCTAAAAATCCACCAAGACCTGTAAGATCATGAGGCAGGCCTCATAAAACAAAACTTAGTAGCTCTACTTTCTCCATAATCGGATGTAACATGAGGGCAGCTGGTGCAGCCCCACACACCGTCTCTTGCTTGAACTGCTATACGCACAGTTAAACAAGAAAATCTTATAATTATAGTAAGTTAGCAAGTGTTGCACATCTGGTCTTGTAGTACCCAGCATCCTAACATAAAGCCCTGAATTTGCCTTTATTTTCCCATCTCGTCCTTCTCAATTTGTCTCTTCAGTGCACATTATCTTATTTCTAAGCAACTAAAGAATGGGGTTAAATTATGGGCCATAAGTTAACCTCAAGACTAACATCAAGAGGAAGAACCAACAAGCAAAGCTCAGTGTACCTGAAATAGAAGGCTTTTCCTCGTAAAAGTCCTTGTTGAAGGCTTCATAGTCAATCTCACTATGTTCCAAAGCAGGAATAGGTTCAATCTTCTTTTTATCAACAACAATAGGATTATCATCAGAGTCATACTCAACCAATCCTGCATCAACAGCTTTCGCCGCAGCATAAACCTCCTCGTCCGAATTATAACCAGCGTTAAGAGCTTCAGCAGCCAATTGTAACCCTACGTCCTTCTTCGCTCTTAAAAAACTCTCCATCGGATCATCCTCTACATCATCCTTATACTTATCAAGCTTCTCCTTCGGCTTCGGAGGCGCCGCCGCCTTCATTTCCTCATGAATCCCTTCCATAAATGCATCGAGCGGATCGATCTCATCATCTTCGGCGCCGCCTCCTCCTCCTGCACCATCGTTTTTGTTGTCCTCTCCGACCGCATCGTGTTCTTCGTACTCGATGTTATCTAAGTCGGTGTCTTCGTAATTGTCGTGGCTACCGCCGGAGCATAACGACGGCGGGACGTACAGTCGCTGAGGAGCTTGATTTCGCTCGAAGTTGTACGTCGTTTGCTTATTTATTCCAAATCCTTCGAATCCGAATTTTCTCTTCGACATCTCCGCTTGGTTCAAGGTTCAAACCCTAGTTTGACTGAACCCTAAAACTGAATGTATAGATAGAGTTTCGCTAACAAATTTTGTACAGAGCTTGGGAAGCTAACTAAATTTTAAACATTCCTGCTTATCATAACTTTGCTTCTAAAACGCCTATTTTTGCCGCTAAACGAAGCTAATATGAGCAGCGAGCGACGGCGACTGAAATAAGGTCGGCCCACGGGCTATTTTTTTCTTTTTCTGTTTAATTTTAATCCTTTTTGGTGGGAACTATGTGCACCGGAAAAGGAAAGGGTTGGCTTTGGTGAACACAGGTCGGGGAAATTTTTTCTTTTTGGAAAATAAAATAGAAAGTATAATAATGTAATTTTTGTTATGAAATAAAGACTATAAAGTAAAGACAAGTATATAGAGAAACTGATATATTATTCGAATTCAAACTAATGTACATAATGAACTGAAATCTCTTCTATTTATAGAAGAAAGGAAGTTGCTCCGTAAGCTGCTACTACAAGCTGCTGTGTAAGCTGCTACTACAAGCTGCAGTGTAAGCTACTATAAGCTGCTGTGTAAGCTGCTACTACAAGCTGTTGTGTAAGCTGCTACAAGCTACTGTGTAAGTTGTTGTTGTACCTGATATGTATAATCTTCTACTGAGAGCAATATTTATCCATAACGGAGTACTAAATGGATAAGCTTATTATACCCGGTATGGATAATCTTCTACCGGGGGTAATGTTTATCTATAACTGGGTACTGAAAAGATAAGCTTATTATACCCGATATGGATAAACTTCTACTGGGGGTAATGTTTATCCATAACCGGGTACCAAAGTGATAAGCTTCTTCAGGAAACTTATTTCCAATATAGTACTAAATAGATAAACATATTTACGGTGGAGTCCCATATGGATAAGCTTCTTCAGGAAGCTTATTTACAACGGAGTACTAAATGAACATCCATAATATAATATATTTATAACACTCCCCCTTGGATGTTCATTAAAAGATAATGTGCCTCATTAAAACCTTACTAGGAAAAACCACGTGGGAAAAAAAATCTCAGTGAAGGAAAAAGAGTACACATATTTAGTAAGACGCATTGCTAGATGCCTCATTACTATCTTTGTTAGCATAAAACAAACCCATATCAAGAGTTCCCTTTAAATATCGCAATATATGCTTAATCCCGTTCCAATGTCTCCGTGTAGGAGAAGAACTATATCTTGCTAGTAAATTAACAGAAAATGCTATGTCAGGCCTTGTAGCATTAGCAAGATACATTAGTGCACCAATTGCACTGAGATAGGGTACTTCGGGACCAAGGAGTTCCTCGTCCTCTTCTGGAGGTCGGAACAAATCCTTATTCACTTCAAGTGATCGAACAACCATTGGTGTACTCAATGGGTGCGCTTTGTCCATGTAAAAGCGTTTTAAGACCCTTTCTGTATAGGCAGATTGATGGATAAAGATCCCGTCTGCTAAATGTTCAATTTGCAGACCAAGACAAAGTTTTGTCTTTCCAAGATCTTTCATCTCAAATTCTTTCTTAAGATATTCAATTGCCTTTTGGAGCTCTTCTGGAGTTCCAACAAGATTTATGTCATCAACATAAACAGCAAGTATAACAAATTCTGATGCCATTTTCTTTATAAAAATACATGGACAAATAACATCATTTATGTAACCTTCTTTCAGCAAATATTCACTAAGGCGATTATACCACATGCGCCCAGATTGCTTTAAACCGTACAAAGATCTTTATAATTTGATCGAGTACATTTCTCAAGACTTTGAATTATATGCTTCGGGCATTTTCAATCCTTCAAGGATCTTCATATAGATTTAGCCAAATAAGTCATATAGGTTAAGACTTGTATCTAAATTGTCACGACCCAAACTGAAGGGCCATGACTAGCACCCGACCACACTTGCCGAGCACCAACGTACATTTCATCTAACCTTCATTATTATCTTTTAAGGCTGACGAGATCAATATAAATGGTAGACCTAGATCATGGACAACCAGCAATAAAATATGATGGCATGCATATACATAGCAGGGGATGACCAGACAATCAAGAAACTACATATAAGGTATGAGCTACCACGCTACTATGAAAGACTATACAACAAAAACTAGCCGACAAGGCATACCAAACTATACATGAGCCGACACCTGTCTATGAGCCTCTAAAAGAACATAAGTGTTGCAACATAGCCGGAATAGGGCCCCGACATACCCATAATGTCTATAACAAAAATTGCATACCAAGACCAAGGCAAGTCCGGAGAAGGGATCTCGCCAATCACCGCTGATCTACTGTGGTGGGGGAGCTGTACCTGCCTGTCTATCAGGACCTGCAGCACGACATGCAGCGTCCACAAATAAAAGGACGTCAGTACGAATAAAGTACTGAGTATGTAAGGCAAAGAACCATAAATACGATCAGTAATGTAAGCAAGGATAGAGAATATACAACCTGTAACATCTTAGTACCTCTGAGGGCTACTTACATGAAATGCATGATACATATGTATAAATACATAAACCTTTAAAGCATTCGCCTCTGTGGGCATCATCATCATCATATCGTACCCGGCCATAATAGGCTCGGTAGAATCGTACCCGGCCACGTGGAGCTCGGTAAAACCCAACTGATCAGTGGTTGCACAATAGGTGCCGTACCCGGCCAACTATAGCGTGGCTCGGTAGAGTAAAATAGATACATATATATAATGCATGCTCGACTCATGGAATCACATTCTAAACCTTTCGGAGTGACGTAAGGTCGGTATCCTCTGTACACGTTATTAGGACTAAGTCTTCACTATGAACCTTATAAGATTCAGGAAGTATGAACAACATTGATAACATAAGAATAAGAGAAGCAACATTAACATCAATCGTTCCATAAGAGGGAAAACAATGTAAGTACTGCTAGCTTCTAAGAGTAGAGTATCTTTGGAAGCTCGTTCATTACATTATGTACAATCGGAGTCGTGCAAAAGAAGGAAAGGGATAGCCTCACATACCTTGTATATACTGCCCCAATCTCAAGCTATGCAATTGTCAAAACTCCTTAGTCTACAATAAGAGAAACGATACTATCGTTATCATTTAAGCGTCATAACTATTATGTATCGACCACAACCTATTTTACGATGAAACGGACAGCACCTCCCCTATATATATATGACCTCACACCATTCAAAACAATCACCAAACAGCCCAAACATCATCAATAATAAACATATTGAGCCTCCCAAAATAGTCCACACACAGCCTAATCACTCCATACATACGACGACCACCGTAGTCGTGTCAAACAACCTGGAAATGTTACGAATAACTATCAGCCCATAAACCTACATATATATGGTGTTTCTCCACACCCTTCCTCCTCCAAAACTCCACAAGATAGTAGTAAAATACGCAGCCCAACAACAACGCAAAACAGTCCACAAAACAATAACACTACTACCAAACCTTTCGATATATATCTCACAAGTTCTAGCTTCAATGGCTTAGCCGCAACTTGGATAATCTTAAATACATATAGAGTAAGAGGTTCCTTACCTTTATACAGAAAGAACAACTCCAATTTGACCTTAAATTTCCAAGAAATATCCCTCCAATGCTGCCACAACAACAAAAAAATGAAACTAGCGATCAATTAGTGTTTTTCGGCACTAGAATCACTTTAGAAGGCTTGAAATCACCTAGGATTAATATTAAGAACATTAGGGAGTATTTACAGAACATATACCCTTTAAAACAACCTCCCACACGAGTTGGAACGACACAAAAATGAGCAACAACAAGAAGAACAAGAGACTTACTAGCGCCACGGAATTCCCGACACTTGATTTGTGTTGTTTGCCCTTTTTTTGGGTCTTGAATCTTGAGAGAACCTTGAGAGGATGTTCCTAGGGTTCTAAGGTCTGAAAATAGTGAAAAGAAATGACTTAAAATGGGTTGGAGGCATCCTATATAGGTCAAAATATCTTAAACCGACTTAGTGGGCCCCATAGAGAGGTGCTTGGCGCAGTCTCGCGAAAATGCGAATATCTCTCTACTCCGAGATCGTATCGATGAACGGTTTAATGCGTTGGAAACTAGACTCATAGATATTTAATTTGGTTGGTAGATCACCCCGTAATTCCTTGTAAATTATGAGAAAAGATTAGAAACATTTGACCTAATGTTTAAGTAAAATTATGAACCTAAGTTGCGACAACTTTTGTCGACTTTTGTTTCATAACTCGTTTGACTTCAAGACTTATGATACGGATATTATATGATTAAAATACCTTAATAAATGACCTCTTGAGTGTATTAAGCACCGCTAGATTACCTGAAAATACGAGTTACAACATCCTTGATTCGTTTAACTTCTAATATTGGTTAATCACCCTTATACACTCTTGTATCACTTAAGACCAATAGGATTGACTTCTTATCATCTCAAAGATAATTCCTTCTTGGATTTATGTTAACTAATATATGGCATGAACTAACACATGTGGATATGGGTTGTAACACCCTCCCCCCCTTAGGAACATTCGTCCTCGAATGTAAGGGTTTAGGGGGAGTTTAAATCACCGTGGATTCCAATGGAAATTTCCGATCAATTTTCCCCTATAAAATGGTCACTAGCAAAACTTGCATGTAATTAAGCCCAACATATGGCTTCACAAGGCTACACAAAGCATTATGCGTATTTACATTATCTACATATCACCATTTTGTATTAAGGAGGAGTATTCTCAAATTATTGCTTACCTCATAAAGCCGTTTCTTCTTCCAATGTATCCTGTCTTCCACCAGCATCCTTGTTATCTTCATTCTGGAATAAGTAAGGGTATTTAGACTTCATCTCCTCTTCTACTTCCCATGTCATTTCTTCCATATTTTTGTTCCTCCACAATACTTTGACGGAAGCTACATCTTTTGTTCTCAGCTTGCGGACTTGCCGATCTAATATCGCCACTGGCACTTATTCATATGATAGGTCCTCTGTAACTTGTACATCTTTGATAGGGACGACTCGAGAAGGGTCTCCAATACATTTTCTCAACATAGATACATGGAATATCGGGTGGACAAATTCCAATTCGGATGGCAATTCTAACTCATAAGCAACCTGTCCAATCCGTCGAAGAATTTTATACGGCCCGATATACCTTGGACTCAGCTTACCTTTCTTCCCAAAACGCATAATACCCTTCATTGGTGAGATCCTCAGGAAAACCCAATCACCAACCTCAAACTCTAGATCACGACGTCGGACATCAGAATAAGATTTTTGCCTGCTTTGTGCCGTCCTCAATCGCTCCTGTATCACTTTCACCTTCTCAATAGCTTGGTGAATCAAATCTGGCCCATATAATTCTGTTTCACCGACTTCGAACCATCCAACTGGTGATCTACATCTCCTCCCGTATAGTGCCTCGTATGGGGCCATTTTAATACTGGAATGGTAGCTATTGTTATAGGCGAATTCTATGAGTGGAAGATGATCATCCCAATTCCCCTTAAAATCTAGAACACATGCTCGTAGCATATCTTCCAGTGTCTGAATGGTACGTTCAGCCTGTCCATCAGTCTGCGGATGAAATGCAGTGCTGAGATTTACCTGTGTGCCTAAACCCTTCTGGAAAGACCTCCAAAAGTTAGCCGTAAATTGAGCTCCTCGGTCTGATATAATAGATATGGGCACACCATGAAGCCTAACAATCTCCTTGATATACAACTTCGCATAATCTTCAGCCGTGTAAGTTGTCTTTACTGGCAGAAAATGGGCACATTTTGTAAGTCGATCAATTATCACCCAGATGGAGTCAAACTTATGATAAGAGCGAGGTAATCCAATAATGAAGTCCATATTAATCACCTCCCACTTCCAGGTCGGAATCTCTATATTTTGAAGCAATCCACCGGGTTTCTGATGTTCTATCTTTACTTGTTGACAATTGGGACACTAGGCTACAAATTCTGCAATAGACTTCTTCATATTATCCCACCAATATTGCTCCTTGACATCATGATACATCTTTGTCGAGCCGGGATGGATGGAATATCGGGATTGATGAATCTCATTCATAATCTTCTCTCGCAACCCTGCCACATTAGGCACACACAATCGGCTCTGGTATCTCAGTGCCCCATCTTTTCCGATCCCAAAAGCCATACTTTTACACTGTTGAATGCTTTCTCTTAATCGTACTAAGATAGGATCTTCATATTGTCGTGCTTTTACCTCTGCTACCAAAGATGATTCTGATGTATTCTGTACAGTAACACCTCCATCATCAGAGTCTAACAATCTGATTCTCATATTGGCTAGCTGATGAAGCTCTTTAATCAACCCCCATCTACCTACCTCAATATGTACTAAGCTTCCCATTGATTTACGGCTGAGAGCATCTGCCACAACATTGGCTTTACCGGGATGATACAATATCTCGACGTCGTAGTCTTTCAATAATTCAAGCCACCTACGCTGCCTCAAATTCAACTCTTTCTGCTTGAAGATGTATTGTAAACTCTTGTGATCTGTGTAGATGTCAACAT